>NW_005871513.1:620294-672212 GCF_000147115.1 Myotis lucifugus
GACCGGCGGGGCGGGGCGGGCGGCGGGCTGGCGCTGCGGCGCGTGTCGGTCCCCCCGGCCTTCTCGCGCCGCCTGGCGGGCCTCTCGGGCTCCTCATCTCTTGGCCTCGCTCCCGTTTGCGTCTCCATCTCGCTCTGCCCATTCGCATCCCTCTCGTCTTCGAGGCCCTCGGTCTCCTTTGCCCTGAGCCTCTGCGCCGCTCACTACCTCCACCACTACCTCGACCTCTCCAGCACCTTCCTCCTCTGCCCTTGACCTTGTTGACACTAAGGACAACAGCCAGGGACCAGGCGGCCGATGGCGCTCCCCCACCCCACCTGCTCTCCAGGTCCCTGAAGTTGGGGGAGGCTGTGCGAAGGGGTTCCAGGGAGGAGGGGAGGAGGGGAGGGGAGAACCGACACGTGCTGACCCAGAACTTGGCTCCTCCCAGCCGCAGACAGGCCGGGGATGGCCGGCTGGTCCATCCCCTCTCTTACCTGTCTCCACCTCTCCTTGCCCTACAACTTCTAGGCGTCATCTTTTAACCTGGTGGAGAGCTCTGTGCCTGGACCAGGACCCTCCGCGCCCTGATTCTGTCCCCTGCACGCCTGGCGTGTTTATTTCCCATCACCTACCCCAGCCGATCCGTGAGAAAGCTGAGGTTTAGAGAAGGTACGTGACTCGTCCAACGTCACAGGGAAAGAAGGGGAGGATTTGAGCCCAGAGCCCAGGCAGTCCAGCGGTGGAGCCCGCTCCCCCCTGCTCTGGCTCCCTCTTCCTTGGTTCCTCGGCTGCCACTCTCTGCCCCCTTGACTCAAAGATGCCAGGTGCTCTGCCCTGGCTGGTCTGGCTCAGTTGGCTGAGTGTCGTCCCGTGCACCCAAAGATCACACCAAGCGGTAGCCGGTTCAATTCTGGGTCGGGGCTCGTGCCCCGGTTTCAGTACGGCCCCAGGTCAGGGTGCGTACTTGGGTATGGGGAAGGAAACCAATCTAGTTTCTCTCTCCCATCAATGTTTGTTTGTTCTCCCCCCCCCCTTTAAAATCAATAAAAAACATATTAAAAAGAAAAAAGATGCCAGGTTCACTCTTGCCTCTGTGTCACAGCCCAGGCTGTTTCTGGAACTCCTTCCCCTTCTCTCTGTGCAGCTAATTCCTGCTTATTCTCTAGGTCTGCCCTTGGCTGTCCCTTTCTTTTGGAAGTTTCTCACCTCCGCATCAAAGCCCAGATATCCCTGGGCTTTCCCCATGTGGACAAAAAGGGGCCACACGCTAACCTGACAGGCTCTGGGAAGGCCTGCGTGGCGGCCTTGCAAACTCAGAGACCTACAGTTACCACAAAGGGTGGTCTGAAATTAAAACGTTTTTAAATTAAAAAGCAGTCTATGGCCCTGGCTGGTTTGGTTCAGTGGATAGAGCATTGGCCTGCAGACTGAAGGGTCCCGGGTTTGATTCCGGTCAGGGCCAGAAAATCATTTTTAAAAATATATATATTTTTATTGATTTCAGAGAGGAAGGGAGAGATAGAAATATCAATGATGAGAGAGAATCACTGATTGACTGCCTCCTGCACGCCCCCCACTGGGGATCGAGCCCACAACCCCGGCATGTGCCCTTGACTGGAATAGAACCTGTGACCCTTCAGTCTGCAGGCTCTATCCACTAAGCCAAACCATCTAGGGCCAGAAAATAATTTAAAAAAAAAAAACCACTTAGTTGCCCTAACCGGCTTGGCTCAGTGGATAGAGCGTCGGCCTGCGGACTGAAGGGTCCCGGGTTCGATTCCGGTCAAGGGCATGTACCTTGGTTGCAGGCACATACCCAGTAGGGGGTGTGCAGGAGGCAGCTGATCAATGTTTCTCTCTCACTGATGTTTCTAACTCCCTATCCCTCTCCCTTCCTCTCTGTAAAAAATCAATAAAATATATTAAAAAAAAAACACC
Organism: Myotis lucifugus; assembly: GCF_000147115.1. Taxonomy (NCBI): domain Eukaryota; kingdom Metazoa; phylum Chordata; class Mammalia; order Chiroptera; family Vespertilionidae; genus Myotis; species Myotis lucifugus. The sequence continues at coordinate 622,215 of NW_005871513.1, forward strand.
AAAAAACTTAGTTGTACCCAGCTCTTCACAGTTTTCTTCCAAGCCCCCCTAAAGCCCTGTGAGGCAGGAATTGCATCCTCGTTTTTACAGAGGGGTAAACTGAATAACTCCAGAGCGCTGAAGTGGTAGAACTCTGATTCCAAACCCAGTGTCTATTACAAGGCACAATTACCGGAGCCAAACACGTGGGCTCACTCGGCCACAGCTTCCTTCACTAAAGCCCCTTCCACACCCGATTGCTTTTCTTTAGTCCCTTTAAGAGCTGCCCCGCCTCACTCAACCAGTCTCCGTGTCAATCTAAGCCCTCTGGCCAATCAGAGGATAGAAAAGATCACTTTCGTGCCTCAACCGCACTTAGAGGGCGGGGCAGAGGGAGACACACCCCTTTGACCAGGAGCCCGAGCGGCGCGGAATGGTTCAGAGACGTTCATTGGCCAAAGAGCGGCCTTGGCCCTGCGTAAGGCCACGCCCCCCGGCGGCTGAGAGGTTGGTTGCGCGGCCGCCGGGGAAGGAGACGCTGCCCTTTCGCAGCGATGGGATCCCGGGTGAGTGGCGGCCGGGGCTGAGCTCGCCGGGCGGTCGGGCCGCGCGGCAGGGCCCGGGACGGAGGCTTGCAGCAGGCGGGAGCCGGGCCGGCGCGGGGCCCTGGGTAGGGGCGCAGGTGTCCGGGCTCAGCCGGACTAGAAGGGCCCGGGTTGGAAGGAGCAGGTCCCTGGCCGTGGGCGGCGCGAGAGGTGGAACGGAAGGTGCCCGGTCAGGGAGGCGATGCTCGGGCCTGGAACGTGGTGGGCGTCGGAGCGGGGCTGGGAAAGTCCCCGGGATGGAAGGAGCGGGGCGCCGGCCGAGGCGGCGACTGCGGGCACCTGCCGGCCCCTCAGATACCCCGAGGTTCGGGGCGAGAGGGGCGGGGCCGACGGTGCTCCGGGAGGGGAGGTGTCGGGATGGAACGAGCAGGTTCTGGAGACGGGATGTTGCTGAGGTCAGTGTGGTGGTGCCCAGTGCCCTGCCCGGTCGTGCCGGTGGGGTGTCCGGGGTGGAATGGACTGAGTGAGTGAGACGGGGCCGAGGGTGGTTCGCGGGAGCGCCTGGGTCAGGGTCGCTGCTGAGGTCAAGGCCGAAGGGGAGACTGCGAAGGCCAGAGCCATTCAGGGGAGCGTCCGGGGCAGCGGTTCTCAACCTGTGGGTCGCGACCCCTTTGGCGGTCGAACGACCCTTTCACAGGGGTCGCCTAAGACCATCCTGCATATCAGATATTTACATTACGATTCATAACAGTAGCAACGTGACAGTTATGAAGTAGCAACGAAAATAATTTTATGGTTGGGTCCCAACATGAGGAACTGTATTTAAAGGGCCAGAAGGTGGAGAACCACTGGTCCGGGGCGAGGGGGTGGGAAGTGTGGGCATCAGGCGGAGGGTGTTGTAAGCGCTGGGGGAGGATGGGATGAGCAGGTGACTGCCCAGGTGGGGACATGGCCACGGGCTTGTCCTCATGGAGGCTTCTCCTCGGGTGGAGCCGGGGGCCGGAGAGAGCACGGCCCAGCTGGCTCTGGATCCGTCCTGGGCGGGAGGCAGGCCCAGGGGCTGCTGGGGACTTCCCTGCCGACACTTGCCAGGCCTCTCAGCCCGGACTCCCTCCCGGGGGTGGGGCCAGGCTCAGCCTTATTTCTGCACGTGGGCTTCTTTCTTGGGACCCAGAAGCCCTTCGGGTGCGGCGTGGAGAGGTGGCAGTTGTAGCCTTGGGATCCCCCAGAGCTGAGGTCACATCCCTGGTTGGCCATTGACTCAGGGACTTCAGTCAGGCCGCTCACTTCTCGGAGCCTCGGTTTCCCCGTTGTGCACAGGGGTCGGGAGAGTTCTGTGAGGGACGAGACCCCAAGCCCTCCGTGGAGAGCCTGTCCGAGCCCGGCCTGTCGTCAGTGCTGGGGAGTAGCCGCTGAAGGGGGTGAGAGAGGCGGCTGATAGAGCCCCGGCCCTGACCACCGGCAGTCATGTCGCTGGATTTGCAGCCTCCGGGCAGGAGGGCTCCTACCCTGGGCACGACGGCTTCCTCAGCCCCAGAACGTTCCCGGCAGCCCCCTCACACGCAGCCCAGCCCCAGAGCTGGGCTGACCGCGCTGTCCTCCCTTCCCACTCGCTGGGGAGAAGCTGTTTCTCGTGCTGGTCCAGTGACTTTGGCCACCATCCCAAGGAGACAGGGTCTGTGCTGGCCTGCACGTTCCTTCTGCTTGAGCTCCCAGGAGACCTCGAAGGCATCCTGGGCCTCGGGGGGGTGTGTGAGGAACACCCTGCAGGGCCTTGGGGACTGGGCTCTCTGTGGCTAAGCCACTGATTCGCTGCCTTGGAATGGGCGGTGGGGTACCCTGGGAGGGTCCCCGAAGACCTCAGGGGAAAGTTGCCCTTGTAGTCTGTCGTCTTCTGGGGCTTGCCACTTCCTGCTCCACGTCCAGCTCAGCACAGCCTGACGTCCGAGAGACCCTGGTCCAGGTTCTGCCGCTGCCTCACCCCAGCTGTGTGTAACGTGGGCTCCTGGCAGCCTCCGTGGGCCTCAGTGTCCTCGTTGGAAGTTGGCACGGTTAGGAGCACAGGTAGAGAGGGTCTATTTACAGAATTGTCATCATTCAGTGAAATAATACACACGAAGAACTCAGCACAAAATATGCACAGAGGTGTAAAGGCTGTCATCATTATTGGAGGAAGTAGCCTGCTGTTTTCATACTATAGTCCACAGGAAGTAAAACATTCTTGGCTTTGTGGGAGGTGAATATAGTCCACTGGAAGTAAAACATTCTTGGCTTTGAGGCCTGAGGTTTTTGTTCAGCAAAAAAGGCCATGACGTTTGAGAGTGACCTCTCCAACTCCCGTCCCTGGGTCTGCTCTTGGGCAGAGACACTGCCTTCTGCTCCCAGGGCGCATGGTGGGCAGAGGGTCTGGGGGCACTTGGCTGCCTTCCTGCCCGGGCCTGGCATTCCCGATGGAGGCTTTGCTCCTGCCTCACCCCCCAGGGCACCCTTGTGTGCATTTCTCTGTGCTCCTGTCCTGCGTCTGACTTGGTGGTCTGTCTCTCAGCTCCGTGGAGGGACCCTCTGGTATGCACATTCCTGTCTTTCCGGGCGGTGGATGGCTCCTGGGACCCAGCCAGCAACCAGTTGAAGACGTTCTCCTTGGAAACACTCCACCCAAGGGCTCTGGCCTGGTGTGTTGGCCCTGCCATGGCGTTCCGGAGGACTGAGGGCATGTCCATGATCCAGGCCCTGGCCATGACGGTGGCCGAGATCCCTGTGTTCCTGTACACGACGTTTGGACAGGTAAAGAGTGGGTGGCCCATGGTCCTGCCCTCTAACCACTCTGGTCCCCGAAACACTGAGCGTCAGGACAGCCGGGCCCTCAGTATTGCTGTTCAGGCGCCCAGTGTCTCCTGTTTGAGCAGAGCAGGAAGGACGGGGTTAGGAGTCTAGGGCCCCTGGCCTGGCCTTTACCTGCCCTCCTCAAATGTCTGTGCTGACCAGGCCTCTTGACACTCTCTGAGGCTCTGCCCCGGGGGATACAGCGCCACCGGAGGGGCTCCCAGTCCAGCAGGCAGAGTGAGGGTGGAGTAGGGATGCAGATGGGGCAGTGGGTGGAGTGAATGTCATCATCTCCGAGAAGTCATTGAGGAATGGAGCTGGCAGACCTGGGTTCCATTTCTGTCTCTGTCACCTTGAGCATGGGTCTTAACAACCAGTGTGAGCCTCAGATTCCTCACCTGAAGGAGGACAGGCATTCAGACAGGAAACGCGGGTAAAGTCCTGGTGCAGTGCCTGACGGAGCTGTTAGTCATGACCTGCTGGACCCCAGGTTGCCCTTGGCATCATCATTTTGCCATCCCCAGCCCTCTCTTTACACCTCTGGGGTCCACATTTTAGAGCGGCTGCCAGGTCCCCTCTCTTGAGGTGGCTGTCTCCCCATTGCACCTGGTCCACAAATATCCCCAGGGGCCTGGTACGTTCCCTGTTCCTTTGTGCTCCCCGGAGCGCCTCTCCAGGGGAGATGTAACCGGCTGTCTCCCTCTTGTCCTGCAGTCTGCATTCTCGCAGCTGCGGCTGACACCAGGCCTGCGGAAGGTCCTGTTTGCCACAGCCCTGGGGACCGTGGCCTTGGCCCTGGCCGCCCACCAGCTGAAGAGGCGAAGGCGGAAGAAGAAGCAGGTCGGCCCTGAGATGGGAGGCGAGCATCTGGGCACGGTGCCCCTCCCCATCCTCATGGCCAAGAAGACCCCATCGGTGAAGAAAGGTAAGTGTGAGGTGGGGGGAAGGGCCTGACCTGAGTCAGGTCCCAGCTGGGCCCCTGTGACTGTGGGATCCTGGGCTGGTGACTTCCTGTCTACAAGCTCCTCTCACCTGGGAGGCGGGTTGACAGTAGAACCTCCTTTCCCGAGTCACGTGAAGATGTGGTGGGTGACGGGGCCTGACCCGTGTCCCGGAGGTAGCGGTGGTTCTCGTTATCTGGGGACTCTGGGAAAACCTGGGTCCGTGTGTGAAAGTGAATTTTCATTGTGAATTATCACTGCAGAAGGAAAGTTTTATCTTACAGTGGAAAAAAGGAGTTTCTAGATTTGTGTAGAACAGGCCTGAGAAATGCTGATTCGCTGGGTTTCTGATTTGCATTGGCCCCTGGGAAACTGGGAGCCGCTTAGGCACCAACCTCTGTCCTTGGTGTATCTTCAAAAGTTGTTACCTTGAATCCTTGTTGGAAGGAGAATTGCAAACCAGCCACTCGCCCAGCAGCACTGGGCCAGGAAGGAGGCGGGGAAGTAGCGGGGCCCCAGGCGCTGCTGGTGACAGGGATACAGTAGCGAGTGGCATGGGCCCAGCACTCTTCTGCCAAGTGCACAGCCCGGTGCTCTGCCGTCACCCTGGCTTTGAAGGTCAGGATAGACTCCGGATGAGAGGGGAGGTGGTCTGGGGTGGGAACGACCTGTCCAAAGGCTGATTGGAAGCCTGTGTGACCCCTTCTTTCCTGTTCCTCACAGGCTACTCCAGCCGGAGGGTACAGAGCCCCAGTAGCAAGAGCAACGACACCCTGAGTGGCATCTCCTCCATTGAGCCCAGCAAGCGCTCGGGCTCCTCCCACAGCTTGGCCTCGGTGAGGACAGGGGAGGACGGGAGGGTGCCAGGGTGCCTGCCACAGCCTCAGGCTCAGTCCGCAGCTACTGAGTCAGGTTCAGTCTCTTCCCTCAGGGGGCTATGGACTGGTAGGGAGATGGGAGTAAGGATTTCATTTAGTCTTTCATTTGTTCGTTCATTCATTCATTCATTCATTCATGCATGCAGGCTATTGGAGATGGTTGTTGATCACTCACTGAGTGCCAGGCATCAGTGGGGAAAACATGGATAGGTGCAGAAGAGAAGCTGATGGCCTCTTGGGGAAGATACTTATCTATGAAAGTTCATTCATTCATTCATTAGACATTGAGTGAACATCTGCTTTGTGCCAGGGACTCTTCTTGGTGCTGAGGATACAGAAATAAATAAGACAAAGAGAGATTATTTTCACTTGGGGAATGACTTTGGCTCATTCACTCATCTAGTTATTAATTCATTCAGTCAGGACTGAGCCCAGTGCAGAACTGGGCCTGCCCTGGGGACCAAGGGGTGAGCAAGAGATAGCTCTTGTCCTGGAGGAACCCAAAGCCCGTCACGGGAGGTGGCTGCTCGTGTGGGAGAGAGGCGTGGGAGTCAGTGGGCCCTGGCTGGCCCGTAAGTGCTGGGTGCTCCCTCAGTCTTCCTTGTCTGACTGGTAGCGGAGCCCCAGAGCAGGGAAAGGGCCCAGGGCGGGTTTTGTAGGAGGCTGCTGAGTCCCGGCTTGGGTGTTGGCCTCGATATTTCCTCCCACCCCGGCAGTTTCTGTGAGGTGTCATCAGTGCTTGGAGTTGGTGGACCAGGTTGTGCTGAGGGCTTGGCCTTTGCAATCAGGGGCTGGCTCCAGGGATGGCATCTGGAGAGAGTGTGTGTGGCACATGGTCAGGCACTGGGGGCGGCCGGGGTCCTGTAGAGGGTCTGGAAAGGCCTCACCCCTTGCCCTTGGGTCTTTGCGCTGCTTGGCGCCCAGATGGTGGCGGTAAATGCATCCAGCCCCACAGCTGCGTGCTCGGGACCATGGGATGCCAGAGGGATGGAGGAGTCTGTGACTACCAGCGATGGCAATGCCGAGAGCCTCTACATGCAAGGTACAGGCCAGGAGGTGGCCTCGAGCTCCCCCGGGTGGGGCAGGACAGGGGGGAACGGCCCAGGCCAGGCCCTGCTTTGCAACCCACTTTCCCCTCCCTGCCCCCACACCCTCACTCCTGGTTTCCAGCCACTTCTGGGCAGGGGACAGTGTCCAGGAACAGATCTGATCTGAATGAAGGCCTATCAACTGACCATCTTTCAAAAAGTGATCAGGACCCGGCCCACACGGCCCTGCTCGTTCTTGTCCTTCGGGGCCCTCTTGAGTGACACTGTGCAGGGCCCGGCTGCTCTCCCTCTGCTGAGGCCTGACTCTCCCTTCTCTCTGGCCCGTGACAGGCATGGAGTTATTCGAGGAGGCTCTGCAGAAATGGGAGCAGGCGCTGAGCGTGGGGCAGAGGGGAGACAGCGGCAGCACCCCCACACCAGGGGACGGCCTCCGGAACCCTGAGACTGCTTCCGAAGTACTTTCTGAGGTAGGTGGTCCCCACCCCCTGACCATGGAGAGGTTGGTGGGCAGCCAGACTTTGGGAGGCAGCCGAGCAGCCCCGCCTCCTGCCAACCAGACACTCATCCCCTTGGATGGAGTGTTCCCCTCGATCAGGTTGTCAGTCCAACCAGTAATGTGCCAAGCACATGCCTGGCACTTGGTAATTGTGCAGTAAACCACGGTGCTGCTCACACCCTGGTCCCGGCCACGCGTTCCTGCACGACTGGTGGGAAAGAGCCTCAGTTCATAGTTGAGTGGGTCACATGGCCTTTGTCTTTGTACTTCTTGGGGGGCATTGTCTAACTTTTCTACAGGGAACCTTCATTTCAATATCAGGAAAGAGAAATACAGTGAAGAAGCTAAAATAAAATATTTTTGTGAAAAGCACACCAAATATATGTCCTAGGATGGATGTTCACTGAAGCATTATTTTGTAATAGTTGAAAAACTGGAAACGCTCTAATTCAGTAGTGTCTGCGATACTATGCAGCTGTTAAAAGGCCGAGGGATGGCTGAGCAGTGTGGCTCAGTGGTTGAGCGTTGACCTATGAATCTGGAGGTCATGGTTCGATTCCCGGTCAGGGCACATGCCCGGGTTTTGGGCTCGATCCCAGGTAGGGGACGTGCAGGAGACAGCTGATCAGTGATTCTCTGTCATCATTGATGTGTCTGTCTCGCTCTCCTTTTCCCTTCCTCTCTGAAATCAATAAAAATATATTTTAAAAAACCAAAAAGCAGCCAAAACCGGTTTGGCTCAGTGGATAGAGCATCAGCCTGCGGACTGAAAGGTCCCAGGTTCGATTCCGGTCAAGGGCATGTACCTGGGCTGTGGGCACATCCCCAGTAGGAGATGTGCAGGAGGCGGTGGATCGATGTTTCTCTCTCATCAATGTTTCTAACTCTCTCTATCTCTCTCCTTTCCTCTCTGTAAAAAATCAATAAAATATATTTAAAAAAAAAAAAAAACTAAAAAAAGGCCAAGGAAAGTTATGTGGGCTGATAGGCTGCTATCTCCACGATATATCAAGTGAAAAAAGCAAGATGTAGAATGTGTATAGAATGACCCAGGTGTGCATTTTTAAAAGCTACATCTGTGCATCTGTGTGCCTCCTGGTAGCTGCTGATACATGCGTGCAGTTTTCCTTTCCTGTGACAGGTACACAACACGGGAAATTGCTAGCAGTGATCTATGAGGAGGGTCTGCAGGGAAAGGTGGAGAGGCCTTTATTGTACTTCCCTGTACTTTTCAGTACCTTCCTTTACTGTTGGACTTTTCTCATGTTGAGCACATGCCTGTGGGCGGGGTTTGTGTACATGGTGAGGTTGTGGGCCATTTCTGTTTTATTCTTTTATTTTTTAAAATATATTTTTATTGATTTCAGAGAGAAACAGAGAGGGAGAAAGAGATAGAAACATCAATGATGAGAGAATCATTGATCGGCTGCCTCCTGCACACCCCCTGCTGGGGATCGAGCCCGCAACCTGGGCATGTGCTTTTGACCGGAATCGAACCTGGGACCTTTCAGTCCACAGGCTGACACTCTATCCACTGAGCCAAACTGGTTAGGGCTGTTTTATTCTTTACACTTTTCTGTATTAAAAACAAGGTCTTTCTGAGCTCCTGTGCTCTGCTGGAGCGAGGTCACACGGGGAGGGGCATCTCTTTGGGGAGCAGTCTGACATGTCTGTCGAGGCAGTAGGGTGTTAGCCAGGAAATAGGAGCGACTTCAGTTGTTGAAACAGGAGGCGGTTAATGCAGGGGATTGGCTGCACAGGTGAGGGAGGAGCTGCCTTGTCCCAGTGCTAGAGGGGTGTGCCCAGAGCTCAGGTGCCAAGGCCGTGTCCTGGAAGCTAGCACAGGGGCTGCCAGCAGGGGTTGCCCCCACTTGGGTAGGGTGGGCGGGGTGGTGGGAGGCAGGAGGAGGAGGGAAGAGTTTCCTTGCCTTCCTCCCCACCCCCTTCTTTCCTCCACTTGTGCCTCTGTTGGCCGGGAGTCTGGCAATCAGAGTTTGTAGCAACAGGATGGGGGCGGGACATGTCTGGCACAGCCTGTAACAACTTGGTGTCTGGGCCCTCCACCCCGGCTGCGGGCATGCTCTCAGGCCTGTCACACAGGCATGACCACCTGGTTGTGGACACAAAGGTTGGGAAATGCCTGTGGCGCAAGCAAGCCTTCAGTGCCCTAGGATGCAGGTGCTTCGGGTCACCTGCGTGTGGGCAGACCGAGGGGTGTATTAGGGCAGGGAGGCGGAGGGAGGAGCTTAATGTCCAAAATTGTACTTATTGCTAATGTTACATCGTAACATTATAGAACTTTCATTGTTCTTCTAATTGTGAAAACAATTAAATATTCCTTACAAAATAGTGAAAACTACAGAAATAGAAAAGAGTGGGAAAATAAGAACTGGGGCTCTGATCTTGGACAAAGGCCCGTGCCCTCCCTGAGTGCTGGTGCCCTCGGTGGGACACCAATGCCACCCATGTGATCCCGGCCCATAGTAGGTGCTCAATAAATGATCTTTGTCATCGCTGTTACTGATGCCCAGAACCCTTCATTCAAACAGAACCACTTGGTGTCCTTCTGGGTATTTTTCTATGTTAAACATTTTTTAACAAGTTCCTTGAAACATAATTCTTATACCATAAAATTCACCAATTTAAATTGTAGGCTTCAATGGCTTTTAGTATGTTCACAGAGTTGTATGAATATATCACACAATCACAATTTTAGAACATTTTCATCACCCCAAAAAGAAATCCCATATTCTTAGCAGTCACACCTCCCCTCCTATGCCTCTGGCCCCGCCCCCATCCCTAGGCAACCACTAATCTGCTTTCTGTCTCAGTAGATTTGCCTATTTTGGATGTTTCTTCAAATGGAATTAATCATATGTGGCCTTTTGTGACTTGCTCCTTTCACCTAACAGTGTTTTCAAGGTTCATCCTTGTGACATGGATCACTGCTTTGTTTCTGTTTACGGCTGAATCATATTCTGTGTGTGGATACTCCACATTCTGCTTATCTGTTCACCATCTGATTGACATTTGTGTTGTTTCCACTTTGTGGCCTTGATGAATGAGACTGCTGTGGGTATTTGCGTATAGTCTTTGAGTAGACCTGTCTTCTCAGTTCTCGTGGCTGAGTACCCAGGAGTGGAAGCTGGGTCCTGTGGCAACTCTAACATTTTGAGGAGCTGCCAGGCTGTTTTCCACAGCAGCTGTGCCGCTTTAGTTCCCCACCAGCAGTGGACGAGGCTCTGACTCCCCACATCCTCCACCGAGCTGTTACACCTGACTTTTCCATCCCAGCCGCCTGAGTGGGTGTGCAGTGGTGTCTCATCGTTCCTTTGGTTGTATTTCCCTGATAGTTAATGATGTTGAGCATCTTTTCTTGTGCTTATTGGCTGTTTGTATATCTTATTTGAAGAAATCTCTATTCGGATCCTTTGATTTACTTTCATATTGGTTACTTGTCTTTTTATTCATGGATTGTAAGAGTTCTTTAGATAATCTAAATACCAGCCCGTTATCAGAGATAGGATTTGCAAATATCTTCTCCCATTTGTTGGGTTGTCTTTTCACTTATTTATTTATTTAATTGATTTTAGAAGGAGGAAGGGGGGGGGAGGGGGGGCATCGATGGGAGAGAATCAACATTGATCGGCTGCCTCCTGCATGCCCCCCCACACTGGGGATCGAACCCACAACCCAGCATGTGCCCTGAGTGGGAATCAAACCAGCGACCTCCTGGTGCATGGGTCAGTGCTCAACCAATGAGCCACATCAGCTGGGCCAAAAGTTTTTAATTTTGATGAAATTCAATATCTATTTTTTCTTTTGTCATTGGTGCTTTGGTGTCATGGCTAAGAAACCGTTTCCTCACCAAGATCACTTCACAGAGACAGCTGGCAGAGCTCGGCCAAAGCTACAAGTGTCTGCAGGCCACAGGGAGCAGGGCCTTGCCCTATGGGAGGACTGAGCCAAGTGTCCGGTGGGCCTGGGGTCCCATGACCTGGGGTCAAATCCCAGCTCTTCCAGGCTCGAGGTGGTGGGCGGGGCCGCTTAACCTCCTTGAGTTTTCTCTGTGAAATGGGGTCATAATAATAGCTGCCTTGAGGGACACCAGGAAGATGAATTGTGAGGGGCCAGGTCCAGGGCAGGTGCTCAGTGAAAGGCAGCCATTTCCACCATGACTGTCCCCTCTGAGCTCTTCCGGCTCTTTCTCCCCGGTGGCCTCAGGCCCGGGGCGGCCCCTGTCTCCTCCCCGGGGTTTGGTTACGTGCAAGTGCAGGATCTGGCAGCCTCTGTGGAAACAGATTTGGGTCTGCCCGTGCCTGGCCCCTCGGACAAGATGAGCTGGGGTTAAAGGAGCAGGGCCCCCTGCTCCCCTGTGCCCTGGCCTGGAGGCTGAGGGCAGCGAGGAGGTCACTGAGGCCGCAGGCTGCTGCGTGTTGGGTCCAGGGGCTTCCCAGTCACACACAGCTCTTCTGGGCTCTGACTGCTCCCTTAGTCCAGCGATGACAACAAGCACAATAGTATTGTGACCGCTAACACTGACTGGTTGTCACGGTGGGTCAGTGCTCTGCAGGCCTTACCTCCTCGGTCACGCTTTCCCTGGGACCCTAGGAGGCAGGCGCTCTTATCTCGGTTTACAGATGGGGAAACCGAGGAGACTGAGGCTCAGAATGAGACTATTTTTGCTCCAGATCACAGTTCGGAACTGGTGGGGCCGCTGTCGGAACCCAGGTCCGCTTGGGCCTGCAGCAGCGCTGCCAGTAGGAAGCCACTTACCTTGTTTAAAAGTTGCTAGAGACCACGTTCAAAAGTAAAAGGGAAACGGATGAATGAACTTGAACAATATATTTTACATAAGCTAGTATATCCCAAATGTTACCATTTCACCGTGTGATGGACAGTCACCAAAGGCATTTATTTATTTACTTGGTACTCAGTCTTTGAAACTCAGTGTATTTATACTTGGGACTGGCCATTTCGGGGGCTCTCTGGCCACATGTGGCTCGTGGCTCTGGATTGGGCAGCTCAGGTCTGGATCTGCGCTCTCCCTGTGGGTCCCAGAGCCCGCTCCTCTCCCCAGAGGCGGGCCACCGTTGTTGGTGAGGGAAGGGGCTGTTGGCATGGGAGCGTGGAGGCCTGGGTTGACAGTCGCTGTTTTCACCGCAGCCAGAGTCACAGCGAAGGGAGTTTGCAGAGAAGCTGGAGTCCCTGCTACACCGGGCCTACCACCTGCAGGAGGAGTTTGGGTCCACCTTCCCCTCCGACAGCCTGCTCCTGGACCTGGGTGAGCTGGACCCACAGGCTGCGGTGGGGTGGGGCGGGGAGGCAGTGAGAGAACTGGGGTGCGACCCCTCAGTGCATCAGGCAAACCAGAATCCCCAGGGCCCTCAGGCTTCCTCCAATCTATTGCACAGATAGGTAAACTGAGGCTGCTGGGGGTGTAGGGGGGGGCAGAGGCGTTCCTTGATCTGGTAGGCAGGAGCAGAGCTGGGATGAGGCCCTGAGAGCCCCTGGCCCCATCCCCTGGCTATTCTAGGCCTTTGGTTTGCCTCTTTTCCTGTGGACTCTGGGTTGATGGAGGGGACAGCTCACAAGATTAGCCCAGAGCAGACCAGAGGTCCAAGAGCACAAGTCTTGCTGTTACCCTGCCCCACTGGGGCAGAGGGCCGTGACATCATGAGGGAGCGAAGTTATGCAGCCAACAGTTATGTCCAAGTGGCTGCTGGTGCCAGAGCCGTGCAGTGAACTGAGGACCCTGGGCTCTCCTGTGTGCTGTCAACCCCAGGCGGGGGGGCGAGGGGGGCGGGAACAGTGGACTCCTGAGTGTCCAGCTCCCTCCCCGCTCTATCAGGGGTGACGCAGGCCCAGCAAGGGCTGGCCAGGGAGACACGTTTCCCACACCTCTCCCTGAGCGGCTTTGCCTGTCGTGGGGTCCTGTGTCCTCGGCCTCCCATGTGGCAGAGGAGGTGGGGAGGCTTTTAGGGTGATGGGCCCCGAGAATTTGTTTCACAAGCCTTTCCTGGTGCTTTTGGAGGTCCAGACCCCCTCGGCCTTTAGGCAGGTGAGGATGGCAACACCGAGTAGGTGGCCCGTGGACTCCCTCAAGCCCTTTGCTATCTATCAGTGGCTACGTTTCAGCCTGTCAGAGGGGGAAGCGACTTCCCCTGAAGAGCTCGGGGCCACCAGGTCTCGGGGCCCAGCTGTGTGGCTGTGGGCAGGTTCCTTCAGCAGCCTCGTTCCACACCTAACTGTGCCCACCTCCACGATGTCTTAGGACGGAAGGAGGCCACTCCTTTGAGGCACTGAGCCCGGGGTCTTCACCAACAAGTGCTCAGTAAATAGGACCTCTGTGCTCGTCAGCCTCATCCGCCCAGAGTCAGGTGTTCTAGGCTCTGAAGCTGCGCATCCCGCTCTGTGCTCCCGGGAGTCTCAGCTCAGCCCTTCCTTCCTGCTCTCCCCAGAGCGGACCCTCATGCTGCCCCTGTCCGAGGGCTCGCTGCTTCTGCGGGCGGACGATGAGGACAGCCTGATCTCGGACGATTCCTTCTTCTCTGCTACCGAGGTGAGCGGGGAGGTGGGTGGACACAGAGGATGGGTAGAGGGAGGCCTGTGCGACCCTGGGTGAGCACGGTCATGGGAAAGTACAGCCATTTCCTTCTCCGGGACAGCATTTGGCAGTCACCACGGCTGCTCCCCGGGGACTCGTGCAGTGGCTGGGGATGGGGAGGCCCGAGAAGCCAGGGGTTCCAAGTCCTAGGGGTGAGGGCAGGGTCTCTGCCCACTGGCTCCAGCCCACGCTGACCTCTCCTTTCTCTATGCCGCATGCCCATTGCTTGGCATTAGTCTGCTGCCATGGCCGTGTCAGGCCAGCTGTCCTGGCCTGGGTGGAGGACATGGGCTCAGGCCCAGTGTACGGTCCCTTGGGGAAGAACCCCTGGAGATGGGGACACTGAGGGCCAGAGCTGGGCTTGAACCCAGGCTTCTGCCTCCTTCTGACATCTCCTCTGAGAGGTCGCCCCTAGGGAGTCCCCTGGGCATGGGCCCTCACCCTCTGGGCCGCTGTTGACACAGGCTGTGACGTGACGGTCCTCTTCCTCTGCACCCTCCCCAGCTCTTTGAGTCCCTGCAGGTCGAAGATTACCTGATCCCACTCTCCAGGCCCGCTGCCGCCTACGAGGAGGCGCTACAGCTGGTGAAGGAGGGGAAGGTGCTCTGCCGGACCCTCAGGTGAGCATGGGGGGCGGGAGGCCAGGAGCAGGGGGCGGTGGGCAGGCCCTGTCCCCCTTGGAGGAGGCCCGAGAAGCCAGCGGTCTTCGGTGAGGACTCAGCTGGGCCAGGCTCACTGAGGGCCACGATGGGCTGGCAACGGCTCCTGCCCGGTCAAGGAGGGCCTAGGATGGTCCCAAGTACCGTGCTTGACCTAAGTTCTTGGAGGGGTCCAGCCACAGAAACACGGGCCTGATCCTCAGCCCTGTGTCCCTTTTTGTGGGACTGTAGGGATCTCACTCATTTTACATGAGTTTTTCTCAGAACTTGGCTTTGGTCGTGACTCCACATTTAAGTTATGTTTCAAGTTCACTGACAGAAATGGTTGAAAGCTGGAGTTGGAGTCCTGGTGATTGGGATAAAGGGCAGGCGGACCCAGGTGGGCAGCAGCCCCTGCCTGTGGTCCTGCCACCTGGGAGCAGTTGGCCATTTCTGTCCTTTGCTAATTAGGCCTAAAGGAGGCCACGGTCAGCCCGACCCCCAGTGACCAGACCTGCCAGGGTTATTGAGGCTGACGTCCTCAGAGAGCATCCAGTCAGCCTCTTCCTTTGGTTTGGGGAGACTGAGGCCAAGAGGGGGGCAGACACCTGCCCAAGGTCACACTGTCAAGCCAAAGCAGGGCCACCTAGAGCTCCACTCAGAACCACACCGAGGCCCAGGTTGCCTAGATGGGGCCCAGGTTGCCTGACTGCTTGTGCTTCCCCTCAGGACAGAGCTGCTGGGCTGCTACAGTGACCATGACTTTCTGGCCAAGCTGCATTGTGTGCGGCAGGCGTTTGAGGTAGGTTGTGACGCAGGCACCTGCGGAGGTGCTGTCGGGACGGGGCAGTCAGGCAGGCCTCCTGCTGGGCCTGCTCTCACACGGGCCCCTCTGTGTGCCTGGGTCACTTGCTTAACACAGTTACTGCCCTCCTCATGGCTGCGGGGGACCACCAGCTGGGCAGCTCACCCCGCCCCTTCCTCAGGGCCTCCTGGAGGACCAGAATCACCAGCTCTTCTTCGGGGAGGTTGGCCGGCAGATGGTGACAGGCCTGATGACCAAGGCTGAGAAGGTACTGGGGGGGCTTCCTTTCAGGTTTTCTTCCCCACTCACCTTGTTTTTTTCTGTTTTTTAAATTTATTTATTTATTTTAACTATGACACTTATTTTTAATTGATTTCAGAGAGGGATAGAGATAGAAACATCAGTGATGAGAGAACCATTGATCAGCTGCCTCCTGATCGCTCCACATCCTGCCTGTAGGTTGCCTTGTTCTCTCATTACTCAGTGAGCTCCAACCCCACCCAGTTCACATCTTAGCGAACGTTGGTCCAGTGCCTCCTCTGCACATGGCTCTGTATAAATGGCATCAACCTGTCCGTGCTGTTCTGTGTCAGCTCCATCCTGCCTGGCTCTTGGGCATGTCATTGATCTCACAAAACCTCAGTATTCTTAACTGTGAAGTGGGAATAATACCAGAATGTCCCTCATAGAACCATAGGAATTAGATGAGTTGGTCTATATTAGATCAGTACCTGGCACATACCCGCTTTCCGTGTCCGTATGCGCATCCACACCTGGTAGTCCCGGCGAGTGAAGCATCTGTCCTGAGTGCTGGCGGCCTTGGTGAGTGCTGGCAGCCTTGGTGCCGGCGGCAGCGGTCTTACACACTATTACTGCTGAGGCCCAGGCACCCCCCAGAAAAGGCCCATGAGTTGGTGCTGTAGCTTCTCCCATTTCACCAGTGAGGCTCAAGGTCAGAGAGATTTGGATCTTTGGCTGCCTGACTCAACCTCATGACCTCACCCATCCTTCCAAAGTGAGCTGCTGCTGCGGCATGCGGCATCTCCTGGGCGGCCGTGGGTGCTCAGGAATGCGCTGGTCTGAGACGTTGCTGGGCGCTGGTGTTGGGTCTGTCTTGCAAACGCCCTGTTCTCTGCAGAGGCACATCGAGGTGGGCAGGGGGCCCTTCTTGCCTCCTTTTCTCGGCCCTGGCCCTGCCTTGGCATGTCCCCATCTATGGCCAGCCTGTCCCTGGGGATCTCCTCCAGCTGGATGACCCGAACAGACTGTGCTTCTCCCCAGAGCCCCAAAGGCTTCCTGGAGAGCTACGAGGAGATGCTGAACTATGCTCTGCGGCCGGAGACCTGGGCTACCACACGGCTGGAGCTGGAGGGCCGTGGGGTGAGTTTATTTGTGCTAAGTACCTGAGACCCTGAGCAGGGAGGGGGTACCTGTGCCGAGCTCCGCCTTGATTCCGAGGGTCTGAGATGGCTCCATCAGTGCTACAAGCCCCAGTGTCTGCTCTGTCCTAGGCCAGGCCGTGAGAGGGATGAGAGGGATGGCCCCAGCTGCACCCCATTGTAGAGCAGGGAGGGGTCTGCTCACCCATGAGGCCCACACCTGCCCTTGCCCCATCTGGACCTGCCCCCCGCAGGTGGTGTGCATGAGCTTCTATGACATCGTGCTGGACTTCATCCTCATGGACGCCTTTGAGGACCTGGAGAACCCCCCGTCCTCCGTGCTCGCCGTCCTGAGGAACCGCTGGCTGTCCGACAGCTTCAAGGAGACGGTGGGTGGCTGCCCGCACTCCCAGCACACACTCGCATGACCCTACACGATGGCCTGGACCCCGATTCCCTCCATCCCTGGCTTTGGGCACCAAGGCTGGGCTCCCCACCCATCAGACAGCCGTCACCCCCCTGGGCAGGCTCCCCTCCCCTCTGCCCTGAAGAAGCTTCCCAGGGACCCACTGCTGTCCTGGCAACACTGCAAAACTAGCGTCCTGCACCTTTTCCTCGCGCTGTGCCTTCACTTCAGTCTGCTCATTCTGTGCTGGCGCTCATGCTCTCGATTCTAATGCATTCTGTTCAATCAAGTTAAATGGGGAAAGGAGAGGAGCTAACTGCAGGAGAGCACTGGGCTTAGGGCCCCGCAGGGCCACTCAGGAAGCCGTGACGGTGGCAGGGGATGGAGAGGGCTGGGTGGTCTTCACAGGCGGTCCCACACCACTCCATGGGTCCCACACCACTGAATGAGATGGGGTGCTGGCTTATGGCCATGCTGCAGATCAGGAAACCCAGGGCCCCACAGGGCTAAGCGTTAGGGGCACGATCAGACTTAGGTGTATCTGATTTCTAATTGAGGGAAGGAAACAGCAGAGCTCAGGCACCAGGCCCTGTCTTCCTGCATGGGGGTCTGGGCTGGGGGATGGGCAGGGGCTGCCCCCTGGCCTGTTACTCTGCTCCCATTGTCCTGTCTCTGGTTTAGGCCCTGGCCACTGCTTGCTGGTCAGTCCTCAAAGCCAAGAGGAGGCTGCTGATGGTGAGTGACCTGAGGGGGCCCCTGGCGAGTGCTGCGGGGGGCTCTGGGTGTGGCGCTCAGCTGACCCTCCCATTGGGGTGTGCTGGCCCCTGGTGGTGGCAGGACAGGGTAGGGCAGTGATGGCGAACCTTTTGAGCTCGGCGTGTCAGCATTTTGAAAAACCGTAACTTAACTCTGGTGCCGTGTCACATATAGAAATTTTTTAAAAATATATTTTATTGATTTTACAGAGAGGAAGGGAGAGGGATAGAGAGTTAGAAACATCGATGGGAGAGAAATATCGATCAGCTGCCTCCTGCACACCTCCCACTGGGGATGTGCCCGCAACCAAGGTACATGCCCTTGACCGGAATCGAACCTGGGACCTTTCAGTCCGCAGGCCGACGCTCTATCCACTGAGCCAAACCAGTTAGGGCTAGAAATTTTTTGATATTTGCAACCATAGTATAACAAAGATTTTTATATGTATATATATATATATATATGTGTGTGTATATATATATTTTAATATATTGATTTTTTACAGAGGAAGGGAGAGTTAGAAACATCGATCAGCTGCCTCCTGCACACCCCAAACTGGGGATGTGCCCGCAACCAAGGTACATGCCCTTGACCGGAATCGAACCTGGGACCTTTCAGACCACAGGCCGACGCTCTATCCACTGAGCCAAACCAGTTAGGGCAAGATTTATATTTTTTATATTTATTTTATATATTTAAATGCCATTTAACAAAGAAAAATCAACCAAAAAAATGAGTTCGCGTGTCACCTCTGACACGCGTGTCATAGGT
Source organism: Myotis lucifugus (assembly GCF_000147115.1). Classification (NCBI taxonomy): domain Eukaryota; kingdom Metazoa; phylum Chordata; class Mammalia; order Chiroptera; family Vespertilionidae; genus Myotis; species Myotis lucifugus. Next base: position 640,288 of record NW_005871513.1, read on the forward strand.
TCGCCCTCACTGGGGTAGGGTGTGAGAAGAATGGGGCTGGTGCAGGGAGGCTTCGCCGAGCCCCCAGGCCTGGCTGCACCTTTTGGCCTCTGTCATAGCACTGGCCACCTGTCCTACTAGCACCTCTCCCTTGACCAGGAGCACCTTCATCTCACCCTGCAGGGCCCGGCAGAATAGGGCATCGGGAAATGCTGAAGGCATCAGAAGAGGGGAGGGGGCACCCTTGGGGGAGGAAGGGCACAGGCAAGGCGTGGCAGCTGGCTCAGAGGAGGCGCCTGGGTGGGGGCAGGATGCCCCAAGGGCAGGCAGAGCGGCCACTCCGCCATTGGGCCGCTGTTATCTGCACTCCCAGGCGGCGGCTGGCTGCACTATCGGGGCTGCAATCCATTGTTCCTCTTCGCCAGCCAGGCTCTGCTGCCCGGCTGATACCAGCTGCTGCCAGTACAGACTCTGGGCACTTCTTGTGCTGACCGCAGGCCCCTCCTTATGCAGCCCTCACAGCAGCCCCGAGGTCACCCCCATTCTGCACAGGTGAAAACAGGGCCTTCCTTAGTCACTTGCCCAGGGTCACCCAGCAAGGATGTGAACAGCCAGGCCTCCCTCTAAGACCCAGATCTCAAGATGACGCCAGGGTCCCAGGCTCAACCTTGCTCCCCCCACAGGTGCCTGACGGCTTCATCTCTCATTTCTACTCCGTATCGGAGCATGTTAGCCCCGTCTTGGCCTTTGGCTTCCTTGGACCCAAGCCCCAGCTCGCCGAAGTCTGTGCTTTCTTCAAGGTGAGCAGAGTGCTGAGGCCACTGCTCCCGCCTGGGCCTGCCTGTCCTGGCCCCTGGGATTGGAGGCCTGGAGGGTTCCAGGAGTACAGAGAGGGCTGGGCCTGCTCCTCAAGAAAGCCAGTGGGTGCCCGGAGAGCATGCTGCCCCTTCCACTGGGAGCCCGGCCCAGCGGGTCTGAGGAAGCCCTGGGACCAGAACCCGAGGACACGAGACTCGGTCGGGGTCCCAGAGGTCAAGGGGAGGGCTTTGGGGGGCCTGGAGGCCATCAGGGGTGGGCAGGGGCTTGGGCCCAGGTCTCATGACAGCCCTGTGCCCCAGCACCAGATCGTGCAGTACCTGAGGGACATGTTTGACCTGGACAACGTGCGCTACACCTCGGTGCCGGCGCTGGCGGATGACATCTTGCAGCTGTCCCGGCGCCGCAGCGAGATCCTGCTCGGCTACCTGGGGGCACCGGTGGCCAGCAGTGTTGGCCTGAACGGCGTGCTGCCCCGAGAGAACGGTCCCCCGGAGGAGCTGTAGCCATGGCGGGCGCAGGCTGGGGAGGGGTGGCTGCTGGGCCTCGTCCACGTGGGTGATGGCAGAGACAAGGTGCCTCCTCCCTCCTTTGGGTTGACAAGCAAGGGCCGGGCATCTGTGCCATCAGCAGCTCAGAGCCCAGGCCGTGGTAGCCAAGGGCGGTTGCCCCTGACCTTGCCCCACCCCCAATCATCTGGGAATCCCCAAGGCCTGGGGGTAAACTTCCATGGAGAGGGAGGGAGCCCCTTGGGGCCCGTCTGACTGCCCTCAGCGGTCCCTGGGGAAGCGGAGGCTGGACCAGTGGCCAGTGGGGCCTGAGGGAGAAGAAGGTAGTGAGAGAGAGAGAGGAAGGTGTTGTGAAGAGAATTGGGGCAGGCAGAGCTGGGGTGCCCTGGGTGTGAGACCCCAAAAGCTCCCACCACCCTAGGCTGCTGACGAGGGGCTGGGAGGGTGGAGGTGAAAGGTGGGGATGGCAGGGCTCTGGGTGAAGGTCATCTATGTCCTGAGCTGGAAGGAACCTGGGCTGAGAGGTCTCAGAATCCAGGCCCACGGCTGGCCAGTCCCGACGACCCCCACCACCCGAGAGAGCTGCAACTCAGAGAGTGAGGGTGGGGCCTCCGAGGGGCTGTGAGCACCATGGTGGCAGCAGGCGTGGCCGGCAGGAGGGGGGACGCAGGAGGGACTCTCCTTGTGCTCACATCTGGGTAGGGACTGGGCACTCGACAGACCCAAGCACCACACAGGACATTGTCCTCTGACATCCCCTCCCTGCCAGAGCCGGTCACCTCCTCCCGCTTCTGCCACCACCAGACAGGCGGGCTGGTCCTGCCGCCCACCCCCCTCCCTCTGTGAGCCCGGAACTCTCCGGGTGGTGCTAGGTGCTGAGCTGGAGGCTCGGACGGGAGTCCTCTCAGGCCTATCACCTGTGCTGCCATCGCTGGTGGCCCCAGGAGTGAGGGGCCCAGGGACCACACTGGGGGAGGTCAGGAGGTGGACGGCTGGCCCAGCCCCCAGCCCTCACTAGGACAAGAAACCGCCCGGCACTTGGATGCACACGTGCTCTGGCGTCCGCGCAGGGCCCGCCTCCCCGCTGGTCCTGCCGATGGAGATGGAGGCAGTCGCACTTGTCCCACGCCATTTGTCCCCGTCGCAGGGTCTCTGTCAGCCCTGCAGACTCACTTCTCTTAGGGTGTTTCACCTGAGCTGGGGCGTTTTATTTATTGCCTTAACACTTTATTTTGAGGTTCTACCCCGTCCAGGTTGGGAGGCCTGTGAGAGAAATAGGCTTCTCCCAGTTCTCCATTCCCTGGATTTGGGGACTGGCTCCTCAGGCCAGGTCCCTCTCCCTGAATGGCAAAGGGGCCCCAGGGGTGGGGTGATCTTGCCCATTTGGGTGGGGAGAGAGGAGAGATGGGCAAGGGAGATATGAGCCTACTTTCCTCCTGGAATCCCGTCCCTCTGCAACCCCCTCCCCACCTTCCCATGCTTCCCGGACTGGAGGAGGGCTGTGCACTAACTGGGTTCCGGCTCCAAACCCACCTGCAGCCTCCTGGGAGGGAAGGACTGGGGTGGCCTCCTCCACCCCAACATTCCGTTCATTTACTTACCCTGCGCTGTGAATGTAATCTCGGGCCTGGCCCCGCCTACTGATTTACTCCTGAATCACACACAAGTGGCATTTTCATTTTGTCTGTTTACACACCCATGCGCTGCCCCGGCACCTGATCTGTTGCAGCTTCTAACTTCCGTGTGGTAGAGCTCTGTGCACTGACTTCGAGTCAAATAAATGATCTAAAGGATTTCCCTCCAAGTTGCCATGCTGCTGGGTACATATGTGTGGCCAGCTACTTCTCGGACCACAGCTGGGGACCCCCTCTTTGGGGTGCAGTTAGTGGAGGTTTCAGGAGGGCAAGGGTCAAGGACAGCCTGGTAGGGGCTGTGAGTCCACTTAGCCTGGCAGGGTCCACATGGCCCTAGGCAGGGAGGCCCCTGAGCGGGGGAGTGGCCAGTGAAATGCTTGGGGGCACAGGTGTGGGTGGGCGGCCTGGGTGTGGATCAGCTCAGGCAGCATCTAGGTGAGGCTTCTGTCCGAGCCTCTGTCCACATCTGCAAGATGCAGGTGTTGGACGAGGCCAGCAGTGTAGGGTCAGGCTCAGTCACAGCCTGCGCTGGTGAGAGCCGGGATGAGGGGCTGGGACAGGTGGGAGCAGAGCAGATCTGGGCCTGCTAGATATTCAGGTGTTTTCATGGGCAGTTGGGCACTGCAAGGTTTATGTGAAGGGTATTTTAAAAACAAAATAGCTTCACTTTGAAAAGTTTCAGGTGTACCAAAGAGTTAAAAAGAAATGCATATAAAGACTACCCATAAAACCAACCCTCAAGTCAGTAATTAACATCTTGCCATTTCTTTAAAAAAATTTTTTTTAATATATTTTATTGATTTTTTTACAGAGAGGAAGGGAGAGGGATAGAGAGTTAGAAACATCGATGAGAGAGAAACATGGATCAGCTGCCTCCTGCACACCCCCTACTGGGGATGTGCCCACAACCAAGGTACATGCCCCTGGCCGGAATCGAACCTGGGACCCTTCAGTCCGCAGGCCAACGCTCTATTCACTGAGCCAAACTAGTCAGGGCTAAAAAAATTTTTAGAGTAAGTTCTAGACATGTACTTCATCCCTAAACACCTGAACAAGCAGGTCTTAAAAATAAGGCAGTTCTCTGGCATGACCAAGATACCATAATCACACCTGGAAAGTGTATCACTGATTCTCTAGTATCTGCTGGGATTCTGAAAAATTTTTTTTCCGGCAAAGAAAAATGCCTGACTCCCCTTTGCGGATTTTAGAGACGCGAGCCAATCTGGTCACCGAGACTAGCAAGTTGTTTTGTTGGATTGAAACAGCTTTATTGAGGTATAACGTGTGCCATAAAATTCATTTGCTTTAATGATTTTTAGTAAATGTACAGAGTGCAGCTGTTACCACAGTATATTTTTAGAACCTTTCCATCGCCACAAAAAGACCCCTTGTGTCCTTTTGCAGTAAACCCCCCAGCCCCCAGGCCGCCACCAATCTATTGTTTTCTCTCTTGATTTGCCTTTTCTGGACATTTCTGTAAATGAATCCTACAGTCTGTGATCTTTTGTGCTTGGTTTCTAATGATGTTTCTGAGATTTGTCCATTTTATGGCAGGTACCAGTAATTTATTTCTGTTGCTGACTAGTTTCCAACAATAAGTTTTTCTGTTTTTTGAATACCACTGTGGACTCATGGGTTTTTATTTGATATGTACAGTTACAAGCATTCTTCTGATGCTCAATTGGCCAGTGAGAGCCCCTTTGAGCTGGTTCCTGGGTCCTTTAGATGCACGCACACCCCTCCTCGTCCCCATCAGTCTTCGAGCACTTCATTTCTACATGACATGATGTCCCCAGAAGCCAGAACCCGAGAGACCAGAGCTGGGAGAGCCCTGCGGGAACCCTGGCCCCCTCCTGTGGCGGACAGTGGATTGCCTGGGAATTCAGATACAGAAGTTCCTGAGTGAATAAATGAACCTCTAACTTAGAGGGCAGCAGCTGACACGTTTTGGGGAAATAGGCCCAGAGAGCGAAAGAGTTTGCACATAAACCAGTGTTAGACTTTGGGCCTCTAATTTCAGGGCTACCCTCTCCGAACTCCCTGCCAGGGGAGAGGCCAGAGTGAAAGGCCAGCCAAACCTGGGATAACTGGGCACTCTGGAAAAGCCTAGGTCTCGGGGCTTGTAGAGGGTCCCGAGGGCAGTGGGAGGAGACAGCAGTTTGGCTCATGGGATGTAGGATGGTTCAGAACCTGGGACTACCCATCAGGCAGACCTGGGTTCAAATCCTGCCTCTGCCATGTTCGAGCCAGGTGACCTGGCAAGTGGTGGGACACTCTGAGCTTTACTGTCCGCAGCTATAAAGTGGGATCATTAAGAGCTGCCTTGCAGGCTGTTGGGAGGATAACACAGTGACTAAGGCTGGAACACTCCCAGGATGCTCAGCAATACCAGGGGCATCACTAACCCAACTCTCAGCTCAGGGAGGAGGCAGATGACTTGCAGCCTCCCATGGGTCTCCCTGTAGCCCTCACACCTGCACTAGCCCTTTGTCCACACGCTGGGTCTGACCCATCATCTGCCCTCTCCTGGGACCCTATAGTGGCTCCTGGGCACATCTCCACCAGACATGCATCCATAAGTGCAGCAGAGGGATGCACAAGGATGTTCCTAGCAATGCTGTTTGCAACACAATAAAGAGAAAAAGTTTTTAGAGAGTCGAATGGAAAATAAACAGCGGTATGTTCGCACTATGGAATACCATATGGCAATGAGAGTGAACAAATGACAACTAGAGGCCACAGCATGGATAAATCTCACAAACAATGCTAGTGAAAGAAACCACACACAGAAAGTACATATGGGTGGGGCAAAAGTAGTTTGTCTGGCAAATAATCTCTATAAAAGCCTAAGGGACCGGCCAACCGGCTGGTAGCTATGATGCGCACTGACCACCAGGGGGCAGACGCTCAATGCAGGAGCGGAAACCACAGGCATGGAAACATGGAACAGACTGATGAATCTCAGAGAGAAGCGGGGAGGGTGGGAAGAGATTAACCAAAGATCTTACATGCATACTAGAGGCCTGGTGCATAGATTTGTGCACCGGTGAGGTTCCTTGGCCTGGCCTGTGGGGATTGAGCCAAAACCGGCAGTCTGACATCCTGCGAGGGGTCCCGGATTGCGAGAGGGCTCAGGCCAGGTGAGGGACCCCATGGATTCGTGCCCTGGGCCTCTAGTACAATAAATAATAATACAAGTGTAAACCTACTTTTGCCCCACCCTGTACTGTAGGATGCTGTTTATAGAAAGTACAAACTCAGACCAACCTAATGTATAGTGTTAGATGTAGGGATAGTGGTCACCCTGGGGTGAATAGCTGGGTGTCAGGGGCTCCTGGGGCCCTGGTTCTTGATCTAGGGGCTGCTTATACAGGTGTGTTTTGTTTGTGAAATTTCATCACATTCCATTTCAGGAATTTCCTGTATGAATGTTATATTTTAATTTTTTTTAAAAACCACAACCGCCAAACCGGTTTGGCTCAGTGGATAGAGCGTCGGCCTGCGGACTGAAGGGTCCCGGGTTCGATTCCGGTCAGGGGCATGTACCTTGGTTGCGGGCACATCCCCAGTGGGAGGTGTGCAGGAGGCAGCTGGTCGATGTTTCTCTCTCATCGATGTTTCTGACTCTCTGTCCCTCTCCCTTCCTCTCTGTAAAAAATCAATAAAATATATTAAAAAAAAAAAACCACAACCAGCCCAGCCGGTGTGGCTCAGTGGCTGTCAACTTATGAACCAGGAGGTCACAGTTCGATTCCTGATCAGGGCACATGCCCAGGTTGTGGGCTCGATCCCCAGTGTGGGGTGTGCAGGAGGCAGCCCATCAATGATTCTCTCTAATTATTGATGTTTCTCTCTCTCTCTCTCCCCTTTTCCCTTCCTCTCTGAAATCAATAAAATATTTAAAAAAGCACAACCAAACCAAACAACACTCCCATCCTTCCCAGCTTCCGTCTGTCCTCACCACTAATAGTGGCCCTCAAAATTTTGGGGGCCCAGCCCCTCTGAACCCCCCTTCTCCCTAGCACCTCCCCCCTCACGCTCTCTTGCCCATTTCATTCAGCCACACTCCTGCCTCAGGATCCTTGTTTATGCTGGTCCCTCTGCCAGGAAGACCCCACACTGGATAACTCTCTTTCCATAGTTCTTCTTGGAATGCTCCCCCTGAGGCAAGAGGGCTATGAAATCAGCCCTGGATTTCAGGGGCTCTGCCTCTCTAGGCCTATTTGCTCATCAGTGAAATGGCCACTGGCCAAGGAAGGGCAATGCAGCCAGACCTGGGAGGGCTGCCCTGTCTCAGGGGACTATTCTGGGAAACTCACACCTCCTGCTTCTCAGAAGCTAATAATGGCAGTGGCGGAGGTAGCTGACGGTAGGTGACAGGGAAACGGGGCCAGCTGACCCAGACAAGCCCAGGCTGAGCCTGGTGGGGAGCTGAGCACAGTTGAGGGGGGCCAGGGGAGCCCGAGTCAGCATTGTCCCCCAGCCCTCTCAGCTGAGCCACAGTCCTGGCTTCAGCTGTCCTGCAGTCTTGCAGAGCTAGCCATGCCTGGTTTATTTTCACTTCTCACAAGCATTTGTGTCATTTATCAGGCTGTTGTTCTAGGTCTGGCCTGGGCCATCTTCATGACACCCGGGGCTTCTGCAGGCATGGCTGAAATCCCTTGTATTAGAACCCCAGGCACATAAGAATGCAGACTGTAACCCAGACCCTAGTGGGACCCAGGAATCTGCATTTTCCATAAACCGATACTGGTGCCCATGAAGTCAGAGAACCATTGCTTACTGGGAGAGACAGACAAGGAACCGATTCCAGTCCGGTGTGGTCAGTGCCGCGGCAGGAGAGGGGCTCAGGGGAGGCCGCTCACATGGCCACAGAAACCCCCAAGTGAGAACTGACACTTGAGCGAGACTTGGCAAGGCGAAGTGGAGCGAGAGGGGCGATGCCTTCCAGGCAGCGCAACAGCATGTGCAAAGGCCAGGAGACAAGGGTGGGCCAGGCTAGCCCGAGAGGGGGTAGGAGAGGGAAGGGTGGGTGGAAGCTGTGGCTGTTTATGCAGGGCCTTGTGGCTACTGAGAGGAATGTTATGGGGAAACTGAGGTGTAGATGGAAATCGGCTTCTGGTTTAAATGCTCTCAAGATTCCAGCATCAATGTGACTGAATCAATAAATCTTTGTTGCCGAAACCGGTTTGGCTCAGTGGATAGAGCGACGGCCTGTGGACTGAAAGGTCCCTGGTTCGATTCCGGTCAAGGGCATGTACTTGGGTTGCGGGCACATCCCCAGTAGGGGGTGTGCAGGAGGCAGCTGATGGATGTTTCTCTCTCATCGATGTTTCTAACTCTCTATCTCTCTCCCTTCCTCTCTGTAAAAAATCAATAAAATACATTTAAAAAAAATAAATCTTTGTTAATTGAAGAAAGAAGGAAGGAACCTTTCTTAACTTCAATTAAGCTTCCACTCCTAGTATCACTCAAGAAAAGAGTTAAGTGCCCTCTGGGTCTTGGGTTTCAGTTTACTCCTAACTAAAAGGCGATGGACGCAGACCCCCGCCCCGCCCCGCCCCCGCCGCTTCCAGCACGTGCTCTGACCGACGCCCAAGCCCCTTCGGCTCCGGGCGGGCTCGGGTTACCTGGGGAGCCTTCACGGCGCAGGTCCTGGCCAAACCAAAGCTCCCACCAAAGTTCAACACGCCTCCCAAACTAAGGCCTGATTGGTCCGTCCTGCCCACACTGGGGAGCCGGCTTCACCTTCTGATTGGCTATTCTGCTCTCTGTTCTGTGCTGGAACCCGCCTCTTCCCTGATTGGCCAGAAACCTACCTGCGCTCGTCCCGGATTGGCCGCTGGCTTGGTCGGCTCACAAGCTCCTAGGGGCCCCGCTCTCTGATTCGCCGCTGGGACCAGCCCTACGGCCTGCACGCTGAATGGCTGCGCCGCTACCTGTATCGGCTTCCGATTGGATGCGAGGCGCCTCCCTGGCGTGATAGGTCAGGACCACCGCCCCCCTGGCAGCCCATTGGCTGCTCGGCGAAGCCCGGTCTCCGGGTAAGATGGCAGCGGACGGACAGTGCTCGCTCCCTGCTTCATGGCGGCCGGTCACCCTCACCCACGTCGAATATCCTGCAGGTAAAAGGCGGCCCCGGCTCTAAGGACGCCTTCCCGGGGCCGGCCCCTCCGCCCCGGGCGCTGCGGCTCGCGCGAGCCCGCGGAGGGGGCGCCGGGATACCGGGGTGGGAACTGTCAAATAGGGAGCCATGGAGGGGCTCGGCCGGCGTGCGCCGCGCACGCGCGGTGGTGCGGCGATGAGCTGGGCGAAATTGTGAGGCTCGCTGGTGCGCTCTGCGGCTGCGCGGCGGGGGTGCTCCCTCGGGTTCCGGGGCGCGGGTGGGCTGTAATGGGGAGGGGGGCTGTGTGAGGCGGCGAAGGGTCACTGGCCTGGACCTGGGCCCTTCTTCCCCGCCTTCCCCGGAGCCAGGGAGGCCGGACTCCCTCTCCGGCGTGCAGGGAGTGCCTGCTTCCTTGTGCATTTGGGTCGCCTGCGAGAGCAAGAGCTCCCGGTCGCTGGGAGGGTGCCGCCGAGGCCAGGCAGCTGCCCGTGGTTGGAGTGCCTCTGGTGTGCCACGCCCTGGGCAGGGCACCGCTGCACAACAGAGGATCTTGACTTCTGGAGCTTCCCATCAGACACAGCGCTAGCAGCACAGGGTTTTGCAGCCGGGAGGTCCTTTAGCTACAGTTCTGGAGGCTCTGGTGGCCTGGGGCAGAGCTTGGGCCTTGGGGTCAGAGGTGTCTGGGCTCCAGCTCAGGCCTGGGCCCTGTGCCAGTGGCTTCACCTGTCGGTGCCCCAGGTACTTCATCTCTAAAGTGGGACTAATCACAGCGCCTCCCTTCTAGTGGCGTGAGAATCCAGCAACAGGGGGCGTGAGAAATGCTGAGCACGGTGCCTGGCGCACAGGCAGTATTCAGTAAAGACGCAGTTCAGGTCAGCCCCCCTTCCCAGGACCCGCTCAAGCCCCCCCCCCCCCCCCTCGGTAGGATGGTTGGGTATCAGGTGAGCCCCGCATCGAGCCCTGGTTGTCCTAGGAAGGACCTGCTCAAATGTTGCTCTTCTGGGTGGAGATGTGAGAACTTGGCCCCTGCTGAGGGCCCCAGGGCTGGCTGCCAGAGAACTTTGACCCTGGGTGTTCTGGGTTATACTGGGGGTAGGGTGGCCCTGCCAGGTGCTGGGCCCTACCAGCCTGCCTGCCCTTCCACCCCTCCATTCACTCAGCCAGTGCCCACTGAGCGCCTCCTGAGTGCTAGGCCCAGGTCTAGCTCTGGGTTTAGGTGAACAGGCGGATAAGTCCCTGCAGTCCTGGGCTACGAAAAAAACCATTCTACAGGAGGGAAACCGTAGCCTGGGGAGGGGAAGGGACTTGGCCAAGGCCTCGCACCGTCCTCACTTCTCCGAGTGCTCACACTCTAAGAAGCCAGGAGAAGGAAGCTGGCCGCTGTGAGCAGCATGATGCAGGCTGTGAGGAGGTACCCTGTGCAGGACTGGGTGCCCGAGGAGGGAGCTGCCTGAGCCTGGGGGAGCCCACAAGGTCTAGCCCCTGCTAACTCTTCTCTGGCCCCCTGTACTTCGTACCCCTCATCACACTGACCCTTGCTTCCTTTATCCATTCTCCATTCATTTGCGGTTATTTTTGAGCCTAGTTACGTGCCAGGTGCTGTTCTGGGCTTGGGGCATTGAGTGCTGTGTAAAGAGACCCCGTCCCTGCTCTTATGGGACCTGCAGAGGGAGAGACAGACACAGCCTGCTACCTACAGTAACAAGCAAATCATGAATGATGCACGGTCACCTATTCATGTTCCCCCCCAGGCTGAGCGCTCTGCAGGGGCAGGAACGGGTCTTTGCCACTGTGGTGGGTGCTCAGGTTAGGTTGTGTGAACCCAGGCAGCGTCCCGGGTGGGGGAGACCGCACAGGTCCAGAAGTAGGACAGAGCACGGTGTGTTCAGGGAACTGGAGTGCGGTCCCTGGAACTGGAGCAGAGGGTGGAAGGGGAGCAGGGCTAGGACGGCCCAATGAGCTGGGCTGAGGTGGGACTTATCCCAAAGGCAGAGGGAGCCATGGAGAGGCTTGGAGCAGAGTGGCGAGGGCAGAGCATCTGCAGGAAGGTCCCAGGTTGGTGCTGTTGTGGGATAGTCATGGAGCTGGACACCAGCTACTCCCTGTCCTCACGGCCAGGTGCTTTGGGCATCAGCTGGGCAGCTGAGAGACCCAGAGTCTCAGGGCCACTGTGTGGGTGAAGTGACAGGGGTCCAGGAAGGGGAAGGGCTCACCCCGTCACCCAGCTGGCCCGGGGCAGCACTAGCCCTTGAGCCAGCCCTGCTTTGGGTAGGTGTGGGTGAGGCCAGGTGTGCGCCCATTTCTTCAGCCTGAGTCTGGGCTCCGCCCTGTGTGGGCACCTTCCCTGTGTGAGGCCAGGCTGGTGGTGTGGGCCATTTCCCACGCTGGGTTCTCCCAGCTGGTGGGAGAGCAGAGCCCCCAGCGTGGACGTGTCCTGGGTGCCAGGGGCCGAGCTGGGTGTCACACAGGCCCTGTCTCATTCAAGCTCACAGTCATAGGGGGTGGGTACTAGGTACCCTTTTCACAGGTGACCGAGCTGAGGTCAGGGAGGTGGAGTCTGCCTGAGGTCATGTAGCAAGTGCTGGCTCGGGAACTGAACCCTGCCCTCTGACCCACCATGCCCTCTGACCCACCATGCCCTCTGACCCCAGAGTGGCCACGTAGCTGTCCTGTTTTTTTGTTGTTGTTTTTTAAATTTATTTCAGAGAGGAAGGGAGAGGGAGAGAGAGATAGAAACGTCAATGATGAGAGAGAATCATTGATCGGCTGCCTCCTGCAACGTCCCCTACTGGGGATAGAGCCCGCTACCTGGGTATGTGCCCTAGACCGGAATTGAACCTGGGACCCTTCAGTCCGCAGGCCATCGCTCTATCCACTGAGCCAAACCAGTTAGAGCTTAGCTGTCCTGTCCTGTCTTTTTTTTTTTTTAAATATATATATTTTTGTTGATTTCAGAGAGGATGGGAGAGGGAAAGAGGGATAGAAACATCAATGATGGGAGAGAATCATTGATCGGCTGCCTCCTGCACACCCCCTACTGGTGATGGAGCCCACAACCTGGGCATGTGCCCTAGACCGGAATTGAACCTGGGACCCTTCAGTCCGCAGGCCGATGCTCCATCCACTTAGCCAAACCGGCCAGGGCTAGCTGTCCTGTCTTGAATGGTGAGGGTAGTCTTTGAACTTGACATCAGCCCTGTTCTTGAGCAAGGGGGGAAGTGGCCCTCATCTCCTGGCTGTGCTGTCCTCATCTCTCAGAGGGGCTGGCCGTCCTCACACCGCCTCTCCCCCGGCCTGTTAGGATGGTAAAAAGCAGGTAGTGAATAGGTAGCCAATTTCTTGCCAGTAGAGGCCGTGAGAAGCTGTTACTGCAACTGGCGTCCGTATTGGGCAACACAGCCTTCTCCCTACCCTTGGCCTTGGTCCTTGTGGGGGCCTGCAGCACAAACCCATGTCTGTGTGGCCAGAGAATACCAGGTTCCCTGGAGCCCAGGGCTCGGCTGGGGCAGCCTCAGCACAACACTGTGTTCCAGGGGCACCCATGTGCCTGCTGGGCTGCCCCCGGTACAGAGCCCGTCTCGGGGGTCAAACGAAGCCGGGTTCAGATTCCTGGGCCAGAGACTTGGCTGTTAGTCCCGCTCCCACTCGTTCTGACTGAGGTGTCCACAGCTGCCTGGCCCTGCACTCCGGCTCTTATTGGCACCTCCTTTCTGGCTCAGGTGCTAATTACCTTGCACGGGGCTGGCCCCTCTCTGAGGCTCATGCTCTGTCCTCATCCCGTTTTCCCTGTCGCACCCAGGTGATCTCTCCGGCCACCTCCTTGCCTACCTGAGCCTCGGCCCTGTGTTTGTCATTGTCGGTTTCGTGACCCTCATCATATTCAAGCGGGAGCTGCACACGGTGAGTGAGTCTGTCCCCCCCACCCCAGGCCCTCCAACTGCTCCCCGCTGCCCCCACCCCACGGAAGGGGTTGCGCCATCTCATCCCAGGTGCTGCACCTTCCCTTCCATGCCACCACCTTTCTTGAGGTGTGTGGAGCCTCCGGGCTGCTTCCAGGTGGTTCACCAGTTGGGCTGGGAAATTCTATCAGGGGCCATGGTCTTTGGGGCTGGGCGGTGGCCAGCAGGCACAGAGGCCCGGCTGACCACACATCTTCCCAACAGATCTCGTTCCTCGGGGGCCTGGCACTGAACGAGGGGGTCAACTGGCTGATGAAACACGTCATCAAGGAGCCGCGGCCCTGTGGAGGTAAGGCCCAGGCTGCAGGAATCGGGGGTCCACCAGGTTGGGGCATTATGGGGGGCCTGCAGCCTCCCCTCATGCCCTGTTCTCTCTCCCCCAGATCCCCACGCGACAGTGGGCACCAAGTACGGGATGCCCTCCAGCCATTCCCAGTTTATGTGGTTTTTCTCCGTCTATTCCTTCCTTTTCCTATATTTAAGGTGAGCTTCTTTCCGGTTGGAGTGGCCCTGGACTGGCCCAGGCCAGCCTTTGCCAGGGACTCACTGCGAGTCCTTTGGATGCCACGTGGGGCTTGGCCTCTTCCGGGGGTGGGAGGAGCCCAGGGAGCCTGTGGAGGGGCCAGGAGCTGTTTGGGAGGCCCGGGCTCCAGGCTGTGGGCTGAGGCCACCTGACAGGCCTGTCTTCCCAGAATGCACCAAACGAACAACGCCAGGTTCCTGGACTTGCTGTGGAGGCACGTGCTGTCCCTGGGCCTCCTCACCGCGGCCTTTCTGGTCTCCTACAGCAGGTACGGAGGGAGGGCGAGCCCCACCCACACCCTGCCACTGGGTCTTGCTGGGTTTTTGGTCCCTATTGCTGGGTTTTTGGTCACTGTAGAACTGAGTCTCAGAGCCTGTAGGGTAGGGCGGGGAAAAGGGTCCCAGCCTCTTACTTTGTAGGGTCAGGGCTCCACTGCCCCTTGCGGCCCAGTCCTGCTGTCTCCTCCCAGCTGAGCCCAGGGTCCTGGGGACACCTCCGCACATCAGCTTCTGCTCCAGCGCCTGGAGGAGCCCCATGCAGACGAACTCGGAGTTCAGGGCTGGGGAGAAGGGCGGCGAGTCTCATCTCCTCTCTTGGAGTCGGGAGAGGCGCCGTCGGGGCCTGAGGCTGTGTTCACAGGAGTTCATGCCTATCTGTGCGTGTCTCCCTGTGCGCACACAGGTCCCCGGAAGCTAGCGCTTGGGCATGGGGGACCGTGCAGGCCTGTTGCTGGCTGGCTCTCATGAGCTTCCCTTGTCCTTGGCCCAGGGTCTACCTGCTGTATCACACCTGGAGCCAGGTGGTGTATGGGGGCGTCGCCGGAAGCCTCATGGCCATCGCTTGGTTCGTCTTCACCCAGGAGGTCCTCACTCCTCTCTTCCCCAGGATAGCGTCCTGGTAACTGCTTCCTGCCCTGCTGCTGCCCCGCCTGCCCCGGCCCCTCTGCGGAAGGGCCGTCAGTGGAGGACCTAGGGTTTCCTACCCCAGCCTCGGTCTCCCTGGGAGAGCCCTAGGGTCCAGGTCTCTGGTGGGCATGAGGCTGCAGGCCCCGTCTGCCTGGCTTCTCTGTTGCCCAGGCGTTTCCTCACGCCCAGAAGCTAAGGTGGCTTCTCAGGGACTCGGAAAGCAGCCCGAGTCCCGCGAGCTGTGTGCACGGTGGGGGCGGCCCTGCCTCAGTGTCACAGGTGGCACTTCTAGTTCTTGCAGTGGCCCGGGGGGCACAGTTCGGGCAAGGACTCTCTGAGCGGTGGGGGGGGAAGGTGCATGGCTGACTCCACACTGATGGGGGACTCTGGCTTGATGGCAAGCTCGCGCCCTGACATGACCTGGGGTTCTGGGTGTCTGTCTCCGCAGGCCTATCTCTGAGTTCTTTCTAATTCGAGACACGAGCCTCATTCCCAATGTCCTCTGGTTTGAGTACACAGTCACCCGGGCAGAAGCCAGGTGAGTTAAGGGTCCGGCTCTCACTGGGTCCTGGCTCAGTGGGGCTGCCACTGCTCCTGCTCTTAGAGGCTCCCCGAGACCCAGGCACTTGGCTAAGCGCTGTTTTTCACTGCCTCGTGGAAGCCTCCTCGGGACCGCATTGTACAGATGAGAAAACTGAGGCTGAGATGAGCGGGGAGTCACTATGGATGACTTAGAGATTGTGGGTGGGGACGCTGGGCTGGGAACCCGGGCTGTCGGGCCCGGAGCCATGCTTTTAACCCGTGTCCCAGAACCAGAGAGCTGGGCAGCCGGGATTCTCAGGGTGCTTAGTCCAGACATGCGCCCCATAAATGGGTAAACAGAGGTGCAGTTGCACAGCACGTTGGTGCAGAGCTGGGCTTTGGAGTCTACTGACTGAGCTCTCCCTCCGTGGGTCGGTGCCAGCCGGGGTTCAGAGGGGAGCTGAGGCGAGGTCAGACTTCAGAGCGAGCCTCTGGGGTTTCCCCAAGGCGGTGGTGAGAGGGGTCACAGGGCAGGCCAGGCCAGGGCACCTGAGCAGCCTGGAAATGTGTCTAGTGCATCATGGTCCAAATTATCCTAAGGAGCTTAAAGGGAAAGCCCTGGATCCAGGAGGAAAGGGGATTTGAGGTGGTTAGGGCAGGCAATCCCATTATTGGAGAGGCCCGGCTGGCCCAGGCTCTCCACCTGACGCTCAGAATGGTCCTGTCCCAGGGGCCCTGCCCTGCCTGGCCCCGCCCCTGTCACCTGGCTCCGCTGGCCACCACCTGCCTCCATTTACCAACATTTCTGTATAAGCGTGCTCTGTGCCAGGCTGTGTGCTGGGGGGAGGCAGAGTGAGACAGCCACAGCCGTCAGGGGAGCCTGAAGAATAAGGCGCCTCCTGTGTGATGCGCGCCCTGGGCCTGAGAGCTCAGGACAAACTGGACGTGGGGGCCGGTGGTTGGGCCTGCTGCTCAGGGGAGACAGACCTGAGGGTGGAGGGAGTGCGGGCCTGCCCAGGTCGGGGGGTGGGCGGAGAGCGTTCTCAGGAGAGGGAAGAGCATGTGCACAGCTGCAGGCGGGAGGAAGTTTGGTGAGTCAGGGACTGGGGCTACTGGGAGGGGCACTCACCCATTTTGACGGGACTGTGGGTAGGGAGGGGACCGCTAAGGGGGTCACTGAATGCCAGGGGTCCCCTCCTCTGACCCCCAGGCGTCCTCACTGCAAACTCCCACCCGTTTTGCAGGAACAGACAACGCAAGCTGGGGACGAAACTGCAGTGACTGGTGAGGGTGGCTGGGTCCACCTCCGTCTGGCCTGCACGCCGCCGTGCGGGATGGACAGAATGCAGAGGGATGAAGCGGAGACCTCGACAGACCCGTCGCCAAGTGGAGCCTTTTGTTTTCTTACTTTAATTTTAATGAACAAGGTGGCCCGAAGGGCCAGGCCAGCCCCTCGGCCAGGATCCTGGAGCGCCTGCTGACGGGGGCCACACAGCCAGCTCCGCGCTGTGGGAAGTGCTGGTGTGGGCGCTGGGGTGTGGGTAGAGGAGGAGGCCTGGCACCTGTGCTCGCAGGGCAGATCCAGGGGCGTGAAAATACACACTATTTATTTTTGGTTTTGTTGACGGCAGGCAGGATTTCGGAGATGGGGCCGGAAGAGCCCGCTCTGCGGTGGCTGCCCGAGTACAGGGGGCCCGGCCCTCTGCCCTGAACGGTGGCCTGGGCCCAGCAGAGGGCGCGCCCCGGGCCCTCCCTGCCACCATTGCCATTCCAGAACCTCATGCAGTGTTTCCGAGTCAGGGGGCCAGGCCTAGAGAGAGCGCTCGTCTGGCGGCTGCTATCGTGTCCTACCCCGCACTGACCCTTACACCACAAGGGCTTTCTCCGGTCCCCTGTCCCCCAGACAGTGGTCCCTTCCTGACAAAAGAGCCTGCACATGTGGGTGAGCAAACCCAAGCTGTTTACAGCTCTTTTTGGTCCTGCCAGCGGGAGCGGTTAGTCTTCATCTCCACGAGAACCAAGTGCAGAGGAACGGAGCGGGTGAGGGGGGCCCGTGGTGCCTGACATCCGCGCCCTCCCCCCCTTCGCTCTGAGCATTCCTTACCCTTCCCGACCCCTCCGAGAGGCTGGGGACTGCCCGGGGCACCTGGAGCCTCTTTTGGGGTGTGGCACAGAGCCCACTGTCCAGCTCAGAGGACGGCTCCTCCTCAAGGGACTTGATCTCTCCGTCTCTGTGAAGTGGAGTTGTGGAGTGGACATGCTTCCAGACTCTTGGAAGTTTCTAGAACTGAACCAGGCTGCTCGGGACCTGTGTTCGAACCCCGCCCCTCCCTTTCTTTGTGGAGGTTCGTAATCTGCTGCTGAAGCACAATGTTCGGGTGCTTTCCTTTCTCAGTTGAAGACCGTGTCCAAAGCCATTCCAGAGGCCAGGGCCGGGGCCTGTTTCTAGGGAAGGTTGGTCAGTCCCCACATCCCGCCCCCCCTTTCCTTCTTGTTTTTTACATTTTGCCTGAGACAAGCCAAGTGTGAGGTGGTTTGATTTAAGAAAAATCAATGAAATTGTTTACTATTGTTTTAAAATAAAATCCTGAACTCTGGCAGCTTGAGCACATGTTGACTTGAGCTCCTGAGAGGAGGCTGGAGACACGTGACCCCAAGGAGCAAGGACCATAAAAACATAAAACCATAAGCATCTGAGACATCTAGTCCCTCCAGCCCCCAGTGCCGCCTTGTGAATGGCTCTGCGACATTTCCCACTGAGGAGACCGCACTGCCACGGAGAGCTGGACGTGCCCCCTTTCCGGTCCTGGTCGCTCCCTGCGTGGTCCTGGCTGGCTCTGGACCTGCTCAGCCTCGTTCCTCCATGACAGCCCTCGGGGGCTGGGGACAGGGTGTACGCCTCTCCAGGTAACACCTCCGCTCTGTGTTTAATCCAGTATTTCTTGAGTGTGCATGGCTGAAGGTCTTGCTTTGGAAGAAATGACTGCAAACAGCTGGGTTTTTAGAGGCTTGTGGGAGTGAGGTGATAGAAGTCGATCCCAAGGGCTGGCCAAGATGGGGAATCTAATCCTTCCCTGATTCACTGAGCTGAGATGCAGAATGGCCACACCCTAGAGTAGGGGGATCAGAAAGAATTCTGTCCCCACATGAGCTTGAAGGCTGTGGGTCAGGGCCCCCGCCGTCCACAGAACCTTGACGTTCAGTAAACGTGACCTTACCCGAGATACAAGGCAGAAGCAAACCAACCTCTGGAGGAAGGAGCCTCCATCCTGGACTTCAGTCATTCGTGTGAGTAGTTTTTAAGTTGCAGTGAAGAGAATGTAGGTAAAGATGGCCGAGAGGACACGACACCGTGATGGAGAACCAGCGGAAACGGGTCACGGAACAAGCCTGCCAGTACCTCGTGCTGGAAGATCAGCCACAGACTAGATGTGTTTTATTTTTTAAATATATTTTATTGATTTTTTACAGAGAGGAAGGGAGAGGGATAGAGAGTTAGAAACATCGATGAGAGAGAAACATCGACCAGCTGCCTCCTGCACATCTCCTACTGGGGATGTGCCCGCAACCAACGTACGTGCCCTTGACCGGAATCGAACCCGGGACCTTTCCGTCCGCAGGCCGACGCTCTATCCACTGAGCCAAACCGGTTTCGGCGACTAGATGTGTTTTAAAGACAAACTTGAGCATGTCTGCGGGGCTGAGAAGCTCTAAGGTGAACCCTGCAAGACTTTTAAGTGGATCAAAATGGAAAAATCCAATCGCTGAAAAGCAAGCTGAGCTCAACAGGTAGGTTTCAGTTGAAGAGGAAAGTAAACTGCACGACAGGCAGAAGGACCAGAGCGGAGAGGAAAGGGATGGTGAGCCCTGAATGTCCCCGAGTCCCAGCTACACTCACTGCTCTCACCTCGATCGACACCCCAACTTCTTTTCCTGTTGGTCACGTCTTGCCGGCTCCAGCTCCTAAGGGTCTGGAATGTCCACTCTTCTCCACCTCCCCGACCCCTCTGGGTCCCGTCCCCCCTCCCCCTGCCTGGAGGCTGCAAAGCTCCCCCACGGTCAGGCCCCCTCCAACCCCTGGGCATCTTCCTACATGCCCTCCTCCAGGTCTCGGACAAAGCACTGGCCGTCAACGTGGCCTCTGGCTCCCTCTGTCCAGCCCTCACCCCCTCGCAGGCTTCGCTACAGGCCTGCCCTTGATTCCGGCCACTGCACTTTCCCCACGAAGAGCCAAAGTCAAGTTCATGCCAATCTGGATAGACAAACGGGATCTAGGTAAGAGCCAAATCTTTAATTCATTCATTTATTACATGTTCACATTTCAAGTAATGTGTTGCACAAAATATATTACTTTAGAACAGTTCTTTTTCGCTCATAAAAAAAAAAAATCAAGTTCTTCATCTGCATCATTGGCATCAGGGTCTTGTCCCTGGCCCACCTCTGGGCTCGCTGACCGGAGTCTCCAGGCCCACGGGCTGAGCGGCCTGAGACCCAGCAGCACTTTCTGGATTTCACACGCAATGCGGTCACTGGGAATGTTACCCCAGGCCCCGAGTGCCCGCTGGCATCACACGGAGACAGCGGATTAAGAAAACCCTGTAGGTGTGTCATCTCCCCAATCCTTCCTTCCCGTGTGTCCAGAGACCCTAAGCACCTGCTTGTCCCACACCCAGCACTCCCAAGAGTGAGGCACAGTCACATCCTCGGGAGTAGTTGCTAAAGGTCTTCGTTTCCTTGCCTTTCCCTCCCCACGTGCCACCAGGGACCTCCAGGCCGGCATCTCACACTGACGGTTTGTTTCAGGTGCTAACTGCCTTTCCCCATGGACTTTCGGCGCTAAGGAGTCGAGTAAGCCTTCATACGAGACCTGTAACACCCAAGGGCAAGGGCATGCCCTCACTTCTGAAGGAGAGTTTGGGGAAACCCTGCCTTATGTTCAGACCTGTGTGGTTCTTAGAACTTGAGTTGTGGGAGTTGCAGGTGTCTGTGCAGTGCCCATGGCCTGGCTCACTCTGTCGCCTGCCCCCGCAGCCCCACCCTAGTACTACTCCCCCAGCACTCACCAACGCCTGCTGTGGGCCCCCACTTCCTGGGACTCCCAGGAGCCCCCAGAGGGAGCAGCATCACCCCCACTGTACAGATGAGGACAGCAGGCTGTGCATTGTCATGGTCTTTCCCTGGTCTTCCCACTCCGGCCCAGGAAAGGGCATTCATGGACCCTACCGCCTTCTCCTGGCATCACTCCACCCTGCCGGCCTTGCTGGGGGGCGGGGAGGGGGCGTTGAGAAATGGCCAGGCCCAGGGCAACACCCACTCCCCCCTTGTGTGGGTTCCGCCTCCTGCTCCCTGGGACTCGGGCAAGTGGCACACCCTCTCACCCGCATTGGAGGGAGGGTACTGAGCCCCACCTTGTGGCTGTGGGGGATGTGGTGGGACCAGCAGGCCCAACACAGGTCAGTTCGACTCAGTGCCCTAGTCCAGCCAGCACCTTCCTGTGCCTTCCAGGCCCATGTCCACCCATGGCCTCCCCTTCACCCCTGCGCTGGTCATCTGGGCGGGTGTGATGTGGGGCTGGGGGCTTGGCTACAGGGGCTCCCGGTACCCTGACCTGAAGTATGGCTTCTGGGAATCTGTTCTGTTTAGTGGCCTGGTGACTGACCTCTCTGTGCCTCAGTTTTCTCGTCTGAAAAAAGGAGAAAACCACAGGCCCCATCCTCACTGACTGTCCCAGGTCAGCCGGGCCAAGAAGCACTCTGACAGGCTCCACCAGCTCTCCCACCTGCACCCCAGCGTCTGCTCTGGTTTTCACGTGCCTTAGGGCCAGAGTGTCCCCTGGAGTGAGAGACTGACTTTGGCAAGACACCCAGCTTCTGCCAGGCGCGTGGGGTTGGGGTCAGGCGGGTTTAGGGTTCTGATCAGGTGGTCGTGTGATCTGGGGCATCACTCCTGTTGGGCTCAGTGGGGGCTGCAGGATGAGGCCTTAGGCCCTGGTGTTGGCCACACCTGGCCCACCAGACTGGGGCCTGCAGGGTCCTACTTCCCTGGGAGAACTGTCCCACCATATGCCCACAGTACTGGAGAGGCCCGAGTCCCGGGCAGGTGGGAGTTGTCTGAGAATGGGGTCCGCAATCTGGTGCCTGAGGACACCTCCTCTTGGCTCCTCGGAGTCCCTGGGGCCATGGCTGCTTGGACACCAGCTCCCAGGCAGGGAAAGCCGGGAGGCGGCCCGGTGTCCCCCCACCTGCCTGCCTCCGCAGCTGGAACGCCTCTTCACCAAAACATTTTCCCTTTATTAATTGCCTCGCGTGGTACTATTATACAACCAGGAACATTGTTCAGCCATATTCTCCAAAAGAGTACGGCAGTCCTGTGGGAGATGCCCCGTCCCCAGTCCGCCTCGCACCCTGGCCTCGGCCGTGGGGAGGCCTGGAGTCCCCCACTCCAGATAGTCCTGTCTTCAGGCCTTTGGGCGTTTGAGGATTGGAGTACGGATCAGCCCAGATGGCAGGGACTGGCCAGAGCTGAGCTATCAGAGAAGGACCTCCCAGGCTCACCGGTGGGGATGGAGTTGACTGGTTCCTTTCCCAGAGGAAGGCTGCACTGGACGATAGATGGGGCGCCTGGGCCTCCGTCCTGCTCAGCCTCTGAGCACAGCCCATGATGCTGGGGATGGCCCGTGGAAGGCATTTGGCGTGGGCCTGCGGGCCCTGGGGGAGTCCACCCCGGCTTGGTCAGATCTGCGGGGCCCATGGGGAGAGGGACAAAGGGGAGCCCTGGTGGGGGCCCATCTGAAGTGGTTTGGCTGTGGCAGGGGCAGGGGGGGCACGGCTCAGAGCTTGGCCCGGGGGTGGCTCTGCAGCAGCTCGCGCATGTCCAGGAGCGCCTTCTCCAGGTAGTGCGCCATGCGGGCAGCGTTGGTCTCGGCACAGCTGTTGTAGGCCGACACCGAGAAGTTGATGTGCGACTCCATGGGGTTATAGCAAACGCCATAGCCGTCTGGGACCACAGGCCCAAAGAACATGACGCAGTCTGTCTTGGAGGGGACCTGGGGGTGGCAGAGGACTAAGGCACTCGCCCTTCCCACCAGGTCCCTTCCAGCTCCTCAGTGCACCAGCCTGCCTTCCCAGGACTCTGCTCCTGCTGTGCCCTGCCTGACACCTTTCCTCTTCGTCCTTCGGTGTGCAGTTCCGGTGTCACCCTCCAGGGGGCCTCCTCTACATTCTTGGGGCTCTACTGCTCCCTCCTCGGGACTTCCCTGACCCCTAGCACTTCCTGTGCTGCCAGCCTACACTGAGAGTCCCTGGGGAGGGATGGTGCAGTCCCTGCTGTGCCCCAGTACCCAGCACAGGCTGGCACGGAGCACACGTTCCTTCCTTCGTGTCTGACCGGTGAATGAATGAAGCCGATTCTCCCCTGGGGGGTCCCCAACTCCTCAGCCTGAGCTGTAGCGAAGCCCCTGACCCGGCCCCTCTGCCAGAACTCGGCCGCTTCGAAGTGGCCTCTGGGGGCCCGTGTGGGCCACGCCACCACCGAGGTCTGACCACGTTCTAGACCTTGGCTCTCGTCAGTGCAGCCTTTCTGCTCCAGCTCCGGTGGGTTCTGTTCCACCCCACCCCACCCCAGGGCACCCAGGGCGGTGGCCCACCTGGCTGGTGGAGAGGTTGAAGTGCATGGCGATGGCATAGGAGGTGTCCATGAAGATGTCAGGCATGCTCACCAGGTCCTCGATGGCCTGTAGCTTCAGGCCCAGCAGGTGCCGGTCCAAGGCCTCCCCGCGGATGGCCTGCAGAGAGGGCCCTGTCAGGAGCGGGGCTGCGGGACCACAGGGCGCTGCTGCCCTCCACAGAAGCCTGCGGCAGCAACACCTCTTCCGTCCACTGGCCCCTCAGACCCAGGAGACCAGAGCAGCCAGGCAGGAAAGCCCTCACTTCAGAGATGGGGAAACTGAGGCCCAGGGGTCTGCCAGGGAGGCAGGATTTAAGAGCACAGGCCTGGAGCTGGGTGGCTTAGCCCCTCCTGGCTCTGGGACGTTGGCACATACATCTTGGAACCTCAGTGCCTTCATCTGTCAAATGGGGACGGTCACTGAACTCCCCTGTAGGGTGGCTGTGAGACCTAAAGGGACATCTGTGTGTAACACGGGCAGAGCCTGGCGCACAGGTGCTCAGAGGCAGGGCCAGCACGGGAATCCAGGCCTCCCGCTGCCGACTGCAGCCTGAGCTGTCACATGGCGGAACCCTGCTGTCGGCCGCGGTGTGTGCCCTCAGCGTCCTGGCTCCATGACACAGGATCCAGAAGCTCACCTGGAACCTGGGGCCAGGGCAGTCACTGGGCCCAGCCTCAGTGTCTCCAACTTTAAAGTGGGGATGTACAGCCTTGCTCCAGGTGCCCCAGGGCTCAGGGGAGGGGTCGCTCAAGCTGAGAGTGAGCAGCTGTTTGCTGCAGGAGTGGACAGGCAGGTGGGAGATGCCAAGCTAATAGGGCTCGCTCACCCGGTTGGTGTAGGCACGGTGGGCGTCCACGGCCTTCCGCAGCAGCTCCACCTTCTGATGCTCCTGTGGGGTGAGGGGAGACGGAGCTGAAGCACTGTCCCTCCCTGTTCCTGCCCCCATCTCAGGAGCCCGCTCCCACCGGCACTACATTCTGAGAAGAGGAAGTGGAGCCACCATCACTCTCGGGCAGATGCTCACTGCTGATGAGTGAGTGAATGAAAGCTCCCTTTTCTCTTGGGCTGCCAGGAAGCTCAGAGCTAAATCCATAGCTCTACCTTCTCTTATATTCCCAGTGCCCACCATCGGGCTGGAACACAGTAGGTGCTCAATCAATGTGTGTTGACAGAGTGAATAGGGAGGGAGATGGCTCAAGCCCAGCTCACCCACCCTCACCCTGAGCCTCTCACCGTCACAGTGGAGTCATCCATGGCTTTGACAAAGGCCAGTGATTCCGTGGATGCCGAGCGGATGGTGTCAGTACGGCCCAGGTGAAACATGCGCAGGGAGGCGCTTTCGTACGTGGCACAGGCCTGCCCGTAGACCCTGGTGGAAACGGGGCTGAGCTCATCCCACCTCTGCCCCCAGGTCTCCACCTGCGTCCCGGCGGGCAGGGGCTCACCTGTAGTAGGCCAGCTGCAGCGCCATCTGGATGAAGGCGTCAGGGCTCAGCTTCTCTGACTTGGGGAAGTCCTTCCCAAAGTGGTGGAACACGGTCACAATCATGTCCAGGTCCTGGATCATGCTGGGGGTTGGGGACAAGGCCGGTGAGGAGCAGGCACCTGGCAGCCCTGCCAGCCCCCGCGAGAGAGGTCTCAGAACCAGCTGGGTTCCGTGACAGACCTGGAACAAAAGCCTGCCAGACTCCAGGGGCCTGGCCCCCACCCAGCGCCCGGCGCTCACATGCTAAGATTCTGCTTGGCCTTCTCAATGTCGTTCTTGATTTCGGGGGTGATGTTGAACCGCAGCTTCTTGGGCATGGGCAGGGGTACCATGGGAGACCGCACGACCTCAGCCTTCTTCCTGCAGGGACATGGGCTCGGGCTCATGCTGGTGCTGGGGGAGCCTGGGCCCATCCTTGGGATTGGGTGGGGAGGATGGATCCCTAAAGCTGGAGGGGTCCACCCAGGGAGGCGCTTGGAGTTCTTCTGAAGTCACCTCCAGCTTTCAGGTGGCCAAAGGAGGAGGCCTGGAGAGGGGACGGGACTTGTCTAAGGCCATGCAGCTGGGAAGTGGCAGAGCCAGAATGCAAACCCATGCCTCCTTCTGGCTTCCTTGGAAGAAACAGATTCCCAGGCCTAGGGAAATGCCATCCCCCACAAGGCAGTCTGCCACCCGTGTGTCACCGTCACCAGGGTCTGGGGAGATGGGGGGAGGGTGGGGAACCACACTCACGTGTACTCAATGACGTGGTCCACGAGGGAGATGATGGGCGGCCCCTCTGCTGCTGCGTGCTCGTAAATGAGCCCACAGGAGCCATCTTCTGCCACGATGAACTGTGGAGGGGGAGGGGGCCTGTGAACCCGTCCCTGGAGCCACTCTTTGGATGGTCCCAGAGGAAGCCACCTCAGGAGTTACGCTGACTTATTACAATTATTAATAAGAGCTAACACCCATCGGGGTCCGTGGACGCTCCTAGGCCACACCGAGCACACCCCACGCTGGTACACCTCGCTGAGTCCCTGTAACTCTTCTACCCGGGAGTCCTCCCACAGCCCCATTTTACAGGCGCAGAGAGGGAAAGTCATGGCCAAACTGCGCCTCTGTGCCTGCCTCTGAGGTGCTGCAGGGGGTGTTGGGGTGACAGCAGTTTCTGGGCCAGGCCCAATAATGACAGGCTGACTGCTGGGTAATTGCAGCCGCGATGACTTCCATCTGTTTACCAGCCAGGAGGCCAGGACGCGCGGGAACAGGAAGTCCCGAGGCTGCAGGGGACCGAGTGTGGGTGTGTGTCTGGGGGGCTACCGGTCCTCACCTGCAGCGTCTTGTCGAACCAGCGGTTGCCGCTGTTGAGCTGGCTGCCGCCCCCGTGCAGCATCTGGCCGGCCACCTGGCTGCGGTACATGTCTTCTGAGACCCGAGGTATGACTGCGTCCAGGCACACGGTGAAGATGCTCTTCTGGATGGAGCGCACCGACTCCCGGTTCACCTTGTCTGCAGGCCGCATGGCGGGAGGGGGCACAAAACGGGGGTGTCAGGCCTGGGGCGGCCGGGCCTCCAGAACGTTCCGGAGTCCTGGGACGGGCTTCAGAGCTTCACACTCAACAGGGCCCTGCAGCCCCGCAGCCCCTGTGAGGAGCGCCCAGCGCCTGGCCCACTTTAGAAACAGGCAGATCCCACCCAGGTCCCTGACTCAACACGGGGTTTGGGGGGACTGTGGCGGCAGACGGGGGCTCCCCAGCCAGGGACTTGGACTCTCATCCCACTTGCTCCTTAATATGGGAAACAAATTTGATCCAGCTGTTTCCCGAGCGGAGAGGACTCAGTGAGAAGCGTGCCGCCTGGGCCTGGCCCCCCCGCCGCGGGCACCTTTGATGAGCGTGTTGTAGGCCTTGGCCCAGGAGTTGCGGTGGTTGGAGGTGAGGATGCCCACGGGCTCTTTGTTGGTCTGCAGTGACGAGTTCCAGATCTTCTCCAGCTGCACGAAGAGCTGGTCCGAGGTGAGGGGCGTCCCGTCGCTGTGGTACACGTCCAGCTCAAAGAACTGTCCGGGTGCAGGCGGGCGGGGAGGGGCTGGTGACGACCTCAGACCCGCCGCAGTCACGTCCCACCCCACCGCCTCCTGGCCCGGGCAGCCCAGAGGCACAGTGAGTGCTGTCCTGGGCCCAGCTGAGGGGATGGTCAGGCCAAGGGTGAGGGCGGAGGAGGATGTCCCCGCATTGTTCTCCCAGGCGGGGCAGGCCAAGGCCCCTCTTGGCGTCCCTGAGGCTAGAGCCTAGCCGGGCGCCCAGTAGAGATGCCCAGAGCATGCCTGTTCCTGGGGCTCAGGGGCGTGTGTGGGGGCCCTGCCCCTCCTCCCCTTCACATGGGCCCACCCACCTGGTAGTTGTGCACCACTGTGATGTGCATGGGCGGCTTCTTGGTCTTGCTGAAGTTGATGACCGAGTCCTGCTTGGGGCCTGGCACGCGGCAGGAGGACAGGATCTGATAGTACTGGTTCATGCACAGCGGCTTCCCGCCCAGGTACTCCACGGGAAGGGTCTCACTGTGGGGCAGGGGGACAGTGAGGGGCCGCTGGGCAAGTACAAGGGAGAAGGGAGGAGGGAGCGGCTGGGGGCTGGGCAGAGCTGAGTCAGGGTTTACAGCAGTGGCCGGCTGCCCTCCTCGTGTCCCTACTTCCCCTGGGCCTACGCAGGGCTGCCTGCTGGGCTGGGGCAGGAGGCCTGCCGTGAGTCACCCTGGAAACTCCCTTCCCCTCTCTGGGCTTTAGTTTGCCAAGGGGGCGATGACCTGAACGCCAGTTGCGGGGCCTCTCGGGACAGGGTCACCGGGAGGAAGTCCCAGCAGCTGGAGCAGGACCCAGGCATCCCAATCCCGAGGCTCTGTCTCCCCATTCCCCACAGAGGCGGGGCCAACAGGAAGTGAGAGCAACCGAGCTCTGGCCTGCCCAGCACCCAGGGCTTGGGTCAAGCTGGAGTGACTCTGTCAATTAGGCGGGCAGAGTAGGGGCGGGCCGGACTGCTCACTTGTCAACCATGGCCTTGAAATCCAGCACACCCTCGATGAATTTGGCAGCAAACCTAGAGGGAACAATCAGAGATCAGCAGAGGTGTGGACACCCTGAGGACAGACCCAGGTCAGGGACGCCTGCGGGGTGAAGGGAGCCACCAATTGCTTCACCCTCACGCAGGGCTTGCAGAAGCTGAAGGAGTGGGTCTGTGTTCAAGTTCCAGCTCGCCCTTCTGAGCCTGCTTTCTCGCAACCTCTAGAGGGAGATGCGAGGGCTCAGGGAGAAACTGCTGGCCAAGTGCCGGCAAGATGTAGGTGCCGAGGCACGGCAGCCCGATCGGGGCTGGGTTCCACCCACAGGGCTCGAGCCCCAAACCACAGTCGGGAGTCTGGAAGGAGGACACCCTTCCCTCAGGAACCAGCTACGGAGGGACCCGGGCCCCAGGGGGCGGGAGTGTGAATGAGAGGGCAGTGGCTCAAGGGGGCCCCTCACCTAGGTCTCTACCTGCTTCTGTGTCTCCCAGGCCACCTCTCCTACTGGCCTTCCTCCCTGAACTCTGTGGGCTACACCAGCCATGTCCAGCGCCCGGGCTGCCCCTGGCCCCCAACATGGGGGCCACCATCTGGAGTTCCTGGGCCTGAACCCCCAGACCTTCCCGGGTGCCCTGGTGCCTTTAAGAGAAGCAGGTGGTGGCCACAGCGGCTGGTGCTTGGGCAGGAGATGCTTGCCACTGGTATTTTTATCTCTGGTCGGACTGGAACAGAGGCCAGGGCAAGTGACATGGCCGAATGTGGAAAAGGGGACTGTGTACAAAGGTCGTCCCTGTGGCCAGAGGCGAGAGGGAAGGAGGGTGAAGTGCCAGAACTGGGGCGGGGGGTGGCCCCAGGTTTAGGGACAGGGAGGGGACGCAGTCCACGGTGTGGTGGTGAACAGCTACGAAGCTTTGGAGCCAGGAGGACCCTGCTCCCTGTCCCAGCTCAGCCAATACTGAAAGGTGATCTTGGGCAGGCCCCTCCCTGCTCTGCGCCTCAGTTTCCCCATCTGTAAAGGAGGAATGACACTCCCTACTTCATCGGGCTATGTGTGGGGATGAAAGATAATGAGCAGGACTGGGGCCCCTCCAACCTCCTGGAGGAAGTGGTCCTTGGGGCCTTGGAAATGCCCAGGAGCCTTGCCCCGCCCCTCCTGGCCCTGCCCCAGCCGCAGCCACTCACCGGAGTTGTCCCTGCAGATCCACAAAGTCCTGCCTGGGCAGCACCAGGCCGGGGCTGGAGTAGATGACCAGGGGCTGGCGGAACTGGAGGTAGGCCGTCTTGAGCCACCACTCGGACAGCTGGGGAAAGAACCAGAACCTGTCAGGAGGGGTGGGGGGGGACTCGGTGACCCTTCCTCCCAGGGCGAGGGGACTCTCTGCCCCCTCTGAGCACAGGCCCAGAACCCCCGCCCCCTACACCCACCAGCAGTGTCCCATCTCCCCTGAGCCGGAGCCAATCAGCAAGAGAAGTCAGACCCCCGGCCAAGGAGAAGATGTGGGAGGAAAAAAGCCTGACAGGAAACCTGGGGCCGGGGGAAAAGAGGCAGAAATGTGAGTCATGTTTCTTTCTCTTTTTAAAAAATATATTGTTATTGATTTCAGAGAGGAAGGGAGAGAGAGAGAGAGAGAGAGAGAGAGAGAGAGAGAGAGAGAAATATCAATGATAGAGAGAATCATTGATCGGCTGCCTCCTAGACTCTGGGGATCAAGCCTGCAATCCAGGCATGTGCCCTGACCAGGAATTGAACCATGACCTCCTGGTTCATAGGTCGACGCTCAATCACTGAGCCACACTGAATCATGTTTCATCATCGTACAAATTTTGGTCAATGATTTTTACTACTTTTAGAAACAGTAAAAACGTATGTCTGATAGAAAATAATAGAGAAAATATAGGAAAAGGAAGTCCATGAATGAGTTTCTGCTCATCCCAGTGGGCATTCTCCAGAAAGCAGGGGCCCAGGGTTCAATGTCAATCCGGAGATCCCGGTCCGCAGTGGCCTCAGTTTTGTTGGTGTCAGACTGGGCAGTGGACACTCCTTGGATCTCAAGGTCAGGCAACCTGGGGAAGCCACTGAGGATAAACCCATGCACTAGTGACACAACGTGGGCTGCACCAGTGGGTGAGCATTGCCCCTCTGGGGACCTACGTGGACATGGTGAAGGCTCCCGTCCTGGGGCCGTGCGGCTCCCAGGGGACCGTCACCCTTGAGCCTTATGTGCCTGACTGCAACACTGTCCGCCCTGCACCCGTTCCCGGGGCCTGCCCAGTGCCTCTCTCGGCGGGTCCTTTCATCCCTGGAGGCCGCGCCCGCTGTGCTGCCTCCCCCAGCCCCAGAGCAGTGGGCAGGATGTGCCTCTTGACCAGACGCCCCCTGGGAAACGGCCGGTGGCACCAGGCCATTAGCCTCGGGCCCTTGGCAAGGGGCGAGGGGTGTGACGTGCTCAGCTTGCACAGAACGCCAGCGGATGTTTGGAGGAACTGCAGGCTAAAAAGCAAGTTACACACTGCTGGGCCCCAGGCTCTCAGCTCCTGATTCCGGAGTCCAAGGCCCTGAGCTGCTCAGGCTCAGGACAGCCATCCACCAGCTGAAGACTCCTGCCTCCTCTGTGCAGCCCCCGCTTCCACCTGCACCCCTCAGAGCACCTCCTCCTCATGGGGCTTTCTGTGGCTCTCCTACAAACCCGCCTCTCCCTCATCATCCCTTTCTCCGGAAGTCCTCCTCTCCCCCGCGCCCCGACATAGTTGCTTTAGGTCAGGACTGTCCCCCCTCCCAGCAGCCCAATCAACACGTACCACTGGCACCAAGACATACTCTGGACCCAATGACTCCCACCCTCTCCCTGCCAGCATCTCCTTCGGGGTGACGGCACCAGCCCTCCCACCGCCTCCTGCTCCCATTCTTCTTCCCTCCCAGTGCCAGGGCGGCCATGCTAAACTTTAGGTTAAGGTGTAAGATGCGTACAGAAGAGCGCACGGAGCATCCATGTACACACATTTCCACAAGGTGAGCGCACCTGCGTGACCGACCGAGACACAGACCAGAGCAGGCATCACTGAACACAGCCAGCCCGCAGCCTCTTCCCACTGAGCTCAAGTCCAAGTTCCTTCTGCTTGCAGCCCTCCTCCCACCCTGGCACTCCACTCCAGCCTCCGTCTGTTCCTGGATTCACCTGCCTTTGCTGGTGCTATTCCGTCTGTCACAGACCCAACACCACCTCCTCCCTGCCTTCCCTGACCACTCAGAATAAAGACGCTGCCATTCTCCACCCCTCTTTCTCACCACCCTTTTAAAAAAATTAAAAAATGTTTTCATTGATTTGAGAGAGAAAGAGAAGGAGAGAGAGAGAACTGGGAATTGAACCAGTGACCTCTTGGTGCTCAACCAACTGAGCACACCGGCCAGGGCACATCAGCCTTTTTCATGTCTACAGAAATGACCTTGACCACTCACGTGTCTTGTTTGATCATCTCTCTCCCCTTCCTACTTGAATGTCAGCTCTTCAAGGCATCAACTGTCTCTTTCTTGCTCACCCAGCACTCTGCCTAGTGCCAGGCACAGAGCAAGTTCCCATGAAACTGTGGCGCCAGTGAATGCACCAGAGCGGCTGGTGTTGGAAGCATCTGTGTGCAGCAGGGGCAGACCTCCCTGGAGGACTCTCACAGGACCCACAGCCTCTGGGGGGCCCTGTTCCCTTTAGCCCTCGTGGGCCTGGGGGGTCGGTGTACCCGCAGTTCTTACTCACCCAGTTCTCCATCTTCTTGGCCCTGCGCTCCAGCCCCTTCTGCAGGCGCTCTCCCACGCCCCCTGCAGCCTGAAACTCTTCCACCAGCTTCTTGGTGTGCGCCCATTCCTCCTCGCTCACGATGGGCTGCAGGGTCTTCAGGTAATGGTCCAGGGTCTGCTGCAGCGGGGGCACGGGCAGCCGTGGCAGAGACTCCTGGTGTGCCTTGAAGCGGCTGGCGACCTTCGTCAGGGAGGAGGGCTTGAGGAAGCCCAGCGGCTTCACCTGCAGGCAGCAGAACATCCTGCTCATTCTCCCACTGGCTCTGGAGGCCCTGGTAATGCCAAGCTGCCGTCCTGAGCATTTAAGTGCCCATCTCTGGGATCAGAGACAGCCTCTTGGGTGGTGCCAGCCCTGGCTTCCCAGCCCTCGAGCTATAGGCGTCTCCATCTCTCTGGGGCTTGGAGATGCAGGTATGGACACGGAGGGTGGGGTGTGGCCACTGATCTTGCCAAGGCTCCGGGGAACCAAGTCAGGATGAATGGCACCTGCTGGGGGTGGCAGAGGTCAGAGGGACCTCTCACCTGTCTGAATGCACAGGGCCCCGCCTTTCTCACTTGGGGATTATGAGCCAGCCAGCAGTGAGGTGACGGCCCCCTCCCAGAGCTCCCCACCTCCTTTTCTCCCACCCTGGCCAGGCTGAGAAACAGGAGGGAAGAAGAAAAAATCAGAGAGAGCCAGATGATTACAGCACCTTTGGATGAGGGGGAAGCCACAGGTTTTTCCCTGTCTGTGGGATGGGATGGGGGTGGCATGGAGGCAGCGCTGGGACAAGAAAGAGCTGAGTGGCCTGGCAAGAAGGGTAAGAGTTGGCAGAGAGAGAGAGAGAGACAGGAGGGTCTGGGGCTATTGGCGGCAGGAGGCAGGCAAGAGGCAGAGGCTCTGTTCCATACCTTCTCTTTCTGCTGCCCGTCCTCCATGGCAGGACTGAGGTTCTGAGCCCTGTCTGTCTGCCTTGGGCTGGATGCCTAAGCCTAACTGTGCTACCAAGTG
>NW_005871513.1:672549-674405 GCF_000147115.1 Myotis lucifugus
CTGAAGTAGGAGTATCCTGGAAAACTTCTCCTTTCTCTCTGGGTCGGCCCAGAGCCAGGGAGACGGGCAAGAGGTATTAAAAAATCCCCCTGCTAGAATCTGTAGGTCTGTTTGATGAAGGAACACTTGGCTGGAGGGCAGAAACGGATGAGCTCTAAGTATACCACAGCCCTGAAATCGGGGTACTAGGGAGCAGACACTGGGAAAGACCAGAGTAAACAGTGGCCACCGGAGCCCTGCCCATCCTGCTTCCCTCTCGGGAGTCCTTCTAGGCCACCCTCCCACTGAGCCTGGTTCTCTCGAGTTGTTGCTCCTCCGGCTGGGGGCCAAGAGTGGGGGACTTTAGGCGTTAAAAACAAACCAAAGGACGCTGGCTTTGGGGTTGGACTAGATTTGAGTCACCAGGTCGAGGGGATTCTGGCCAAGTCTCTCCTCGCCTCAGTTTCTCCATCAGTAAAGCAATCAGGTCACCCAGTAGGTCCCGGAGGGTGACCCAGAGGCTGTCTGAGGGATGGGGACACAGCTCAGGTGGCAAGAGTGAGGTGGAGCCCTGAGGTCCTGGAAGAGCCTCTAGGCCAGAAGCCAGTGGACGGGGACTGTCAGTTCTCTGGGCCTGGCATGTCTGTTTGAACGATCTTGGCAAAGACAGAGGGAGATGCAAACAAAGATAGGCTTGGATTAGAGAGTAAAGGAATCCGAATCAGGGTACTGGTGCGTCTTGCTCCAGGCTGCCCACTGGAAAGGACTGGGGGGGGGGGTCAGTGTGGACAGGCCGGGGAGGGCCTGGCGGAGAGGGAGGGCACTGGGGCTGCCACCTGCCACCTCCTGCCAGCTCTCGGGACTTTCAGGGCAGCCCAGTTTGATGCCTCCACGTGAGTTTCTCTGGCTACAGACAACCCCCCCGGGACCATTTGAGACGTCCAAGGAAGCTGACCAGCTGGATGGGGTTGGAGAAGTGGCTCTGGCCTGGGCACAGCCGGCTGGGGTTGAGCGTGCAAAGGGTGTGTGAGTCAGAGAACAACAGTGACAGACTCCATGCCAGCCTGCCCCGGGGCTCCCGGTCTCAGGGCGGGGGTGCTGCCTGGAGCCGGGTGCCACTTCTTCCCCGGGTCGTTGAAATGTAGCGCTACAGGACCTGGTTCCACCCAGCCTCTGACCTTGAACCTCAGTCTCGTCCGCGGCCAACCCGGGGAAGCCCACCCGCCGATCCCACCCCCGCGCTGCAGGCCAGGCCGAAGGGGCCTCTGACAGCCTGTGGACCTGGTTCCCCATCGGGCAGAGCTGCAGGGCCCGCCCGCGCCGCCCGGGGCCCGCCAAGCCCCGCCAGGCCGGGCTCCCGGCCGCACTCACCACGGTCCTGACGGCGAATGCCAACATCTCCGCGGCCGGCCCGCGGGCTCACAGTCCGCCGCTGGGCAAAGTCCGCGCCGCCGCCGCCGCAGTGGCTGGGTCCCGCTAGGGCCTCCGGGCCAAGGTCGCCGAGTCACCGCCGCCAGCGGTCCGGGCGGCCCCGCGCCCACCCACCGGGCCGGGCTGGCGGCGGGGGAGGAGGGCTCCAGGCGCGTTCAACGGGCAGTTCCAAGCCCGAAAGGCAGGTCTCGAGTGTGGGGCGGGGCCGGAGCGCGGGACGGGATCAGAGTTCGAAGCGGGGGTGGGGAGAGTTGTGGAATTGTAATGCTTTTATGCAATCAAAAGCTGGATTTTTTTGATCTGAAGAATAGCCCGCAGCGTTTTGAAAATTAATATAAATGGAAATTCCTTGATAATCTATTCTGACATATACGCTTAGTTCAATATAGAACATGACGTGGTAGGGTTATGTGATTACATATATGTTTAACTATAAATCGATAAAA
>NW_005871513.1:674904-691026 GCF_000147115.1 Myotis lucifugus
TTTCGGGGTGTGCGGGGGGCCGGCCCAGGGGACCCAAGCCGGGGAAAGGGCTTTGTTGGGGGCCTCCGGCCCGGGAGGGTCCGGAGATGGGGGAACCCTCGAGGGGCCGGGGGTTGATGGGCGCCTGAAGAAGAGGTAGCGATTGAGGGGGCCTGGCAGGAGGGCAAGAACCCAGGGCCGCGGCGAAAGGCTGGCGGGTGGGGCGCTCCCCGGGACTTGGGGAGCCCGGGCTGCCGGAGGGTCTGGTGGGCCACGCCTCGGCGGGAGCGGGGCCTTTCCACGCCCGGGCTGCTCGGACCCAGGTCACCCTTATCCGGCGGGGAAGATGCATGGACGGGGCTGCCCTCGTTATGCGACCCTGCTCCGCGGGAGGGGTGCCCCGTGGGCTGGGCCTGCTGGACCCCATCCCCAGCTGCCTCCACGCCCGGCCCCCCGCACCCCCACTCCTCCCTCCCTCTGGGAGGCCGGACTCGGGAGTTTCGGTGGCTGAGAATTTATTGAGAGAAACTGCTCTCGGTCGCCTAAACCACTAATTTAAAAAGGCTGGTTGTGCAAGGAGATGCGTCTCTCCCTGGCATCACCATCTGTGACTTTTATTTGCACCGTGGCCTCTTTCAAGTTCACTCGAATAGCTGGGGGTGGAGGTGCTAGGGATAGAGGCCTGCAACCTGGAGAACGGCCCGGGGGTGGGGGTGGGGGTGCTGCTGACACCCCCTCACCCCCACCTTGAGCTAAGAAGACTTTTAAAATTATATCAGGAGCAAATAGGTTAGCCAAACACACAGCTAGGGTTTGGAAAGCATCTGCTATTCCTTCCACCCTCTTACATTTTGTGATCTCTGGGAAGGTCTCAGAAATGTTCAAGATCAAGAGTCCCTCCCCTACAAGCCTCCCACCCCTGCAAAAAAACAAAAAGAAAAAAAACAAAGATGAATAAAGACCTGGGTGTGATCTCCTAGGGCATGCAACCAGACATTACTTTGTTTAACACAAAACTTCTGTGCGTGTGCCCTTAGAACAGGGGTGGGTGGGGATCCTTTTTCCTGCTGAGGGCCATTGGATATTCAGAACATCATTTAAGGCAGCGGTTCTCAACCAGTCAAACGTCCCATTCACAGGGATCGCCTAAGACCATCCTGCATATCAGATATTTACATGACGATTCATAACAGTAGCAACATGACAGTTATGAAGTAGCAACGAAAATAATTTTATGGTTGGGTCACAACATGAGGAACTGTATTTAAAGGGCCGGAAGGGTGAGAACCACTGATGGGGGCCATACACATTTATCAGCTTAAAAATTAGCCTGCTCTGTGTGGCCAGACATTTAATTAACTCACCCCTGATGGCTAGGCAGGGCCGGACCAAATGATTTCCGGGACCTTGTATGGTCCCCTGGCTGAGTGTCCCCCCGCCCCCCTCCAGCTGCCTCAGAAGTTCTGGGAATGGCATCGGGAGATAGAAGGCATTCTCAATAAGAATCCCCGTGAGATGTGTCCCTGAAGACGGGTGGTGGGTGAGGGCGAGAACCTGTGCGTGAACGAGATGAAGGCCCGGGAGGTCAGATGGCTGGAGGATCCAGGCTCCCGGCGTGTGGCCCTTCTCGGAAGTTTGAAGCAGGGCGTTTTGGGGCAAGTAGAGCGAACTGCTTCTCTCGGTGTAGTGTGAACACCTGGGCTTCTGGAGGCACACAGACCTCACTCTGCTGGCAAGTCCCAGCCCCTGGGAGCCTGTTCCCTCATTTCTTAAACCTGAGGCTGCCTGCATAGGGCTGCCGTGTGTGTCCACAGAGGATGTGGGCAGCGCATGGGACATGGCAGTTAAGTCAGTGTGGGAATCCTGTGATCCTGCTCAAAGGTGGTACAAGTTGAACACGTGGACTGGTTCCTAAATGGTAGATGATGCTACATAACACTTTCGGGGCGGGGGGGGGGTCGTTAGGAACATCTCTAACACTTGGTATGTTTCCATCTATACTGAGAGGTTTTAGGGGATCCAACTGTCCGGTGGTCCCTTTGTCAGAGGCAGAACCTTGAGGCTGGAGAGACTGTGGGTCTGACTTCGTTTGTCGCAGTCCTGTGTCGGAAGGCTTGCTTTTCTGACTTGGGATTTTGTGTTCTGGCAACTTGTGTGTTGCGTCAGTGATTTGTTGCAATGCTTCCTATAGGGTAACCTTTCCCCTGGTAACAGGGCGTGGCCTGGAGGTTTTCCTCTCTGTGAAACAATGTCAGGGGGACTGACCCTTGCAGGGAGCAGTTCCCCAATGTACAGAAGGGCTCTGTTCCCAAATATCATTGCAAGTTGATTATTTGGAACGTGGAGCACATTTTCCCATAAAGACAATGTGGTTAGGTTACTAGCCTGACCTACAAAGCTTTCTATTTGGCATCTTAGAGTAGCAATTTACTAATCGGAGGGGGTCTCAATGTTGGGTCCTGGGAACATTGGGAGAACAGGTGGGAGGAGGAAGAGTTTCTGGTCTCTTTCTTGGGCCCTGGTTGAATTCGGATTAGGTAGAGGTTTGCTTTGCTCTTATCTCAGGTTCCCTAGCCTCCTCCTTAGGTCCCCTAGGCTTCTCCCTCAACAACTGATACCTTGTTTTCCTTGCAGAGAAAGGAAAGTCAGGAGGCCAGTGGGTTTGGTTTAAATACTCTGTCCTGGGAGTCTGTGTCTGGTTTACACTGGGGCTTGGGTGTTGGAGTCTTGGTTTAAAAGTGTGTGTGTGTTGGGAAGGGTTTCTATTTATTTGTTTGCTTTTTCATTTTCTTTGTCAAGATTCTTCGGAGGAGACCCCTCCAGCCACTCAGAGCTTTATCATTCCGAAGAAGGAGATCCACACGGTTCCGGACATGGGCAAATGGAAGCGTTCTCAGGTACCAGTGGGGTCTACCCTGCAGGGTCAGAGCCAAGAGGAGAAACTGGGGCTTTTTCAGAGACACTGGTTTTCTGGACATGATGGGCTGTGAGCTCCTGACCCTCACGCCCTTGGAGCCACAGCTCTTAGAAGCTAGGAAGAGAGGTGACAGAGGAGATGACTGTCCCTCCCGTCAGGGGCAACGCTCAGAGATGCTTCAGTGGGAAATCTCTGGGGGCCGGGGCCAGAGTAACCCTACAGAGTTGTGCTCCTGGTTCTCATACACCATCGCCCCTTGAGAGTTGTATTGGCTGACGTGAGTGTCCTAAATGAAGGAGTGTGTTACGTGATTCTTGGTTACAAGTAACAGCAAGTTGGGGAGCAGTACATCAAAGGGAGAGGTTATTACATGAAAGCCGAGGCCAGGGAAGTGACTGAGCCTAAAAATACCTGGAACTGGGGCCCAGAGCACTGTGGGTCAGACCAGCTTTCTGTGCTGCAGAAGACAACAGCGCGTCCCTCCCGGCTGTGGTCAGGCTGCGGAAAGACTGGGACTGAGAAAAAGAAAGCCAATGTCACATTCCCAGGGAAGGCCTTGGCTCCAGCTCCAGCCAGGTGCCGACCTGGTCTGGTCAGCGGGGGTGGGGTGTCCCTTGTAGAGAAGGGCAGGCTTGGGGTCTTGGCAGCTTGGCAGGTTTCCGGTGAGGAGTCTGCTGTGCTTACATTGGTCTAGGCCAGTGGCCGGCAAACTCATTAGTCAACAGAGCCAAATATCAACAGTACAACGACTGGAGTTTCTTTTGAGAGCCAAGTTTTAAACTTAAACTATATAGGTAGGTACATTGTTATTAACTTAATTAGGGTACTCCTAAGGCTTAGGAAGAGCCACACTCAAGGGGCCAAAGAGCCACATGTGGCTCGCGAGCCGCAGTTTGCCGACCATGGGTCTAGGCCACAGGTTGGCAAATGATGCCTGCCAGACGAAGCTGGCTCTCCGCCTGTTTCTGTAAATACAGTTTTGTTGGCACACAGCCACGCTCATTCATGGGTCTGTTGTCCATGCTGCTTTCACACGACAAGGGCAGAGTTGTATGGTCCAGGGAGCCTAAAGTATTTACTGTCTGGCCCGTTGTAGGCAAAGTGTGCCAGTCCTGCTCGAGGCACCAACACTTTTAGGGAAGTGTTGGTCACTTTCTCTCCTGATGTGCATGCTGAACGATGCTCTTGTGATGATGATGACGATGGTGGTGGTGGTGGTGGCATCTGTAGAGACTTTGTACACAGTCACCTTTGTCAGAATGTCCTGACTTTTAGTCACCAAGAGACTCGGACCCACATAGGAGCAGGGACTGCCCCTTGCTCCCTCCTCTCCTTGCATCCCAGTGTGCTTTGCAGAGGCAGTTGTGGGCACTGCCAGTCAGGATGAGGGCTCAGGCTTGCCCTGGGCCAGGGGAGTTGCTTTAGGTACTGTCCCTCACTCCCACCTGCAGCCATTCCTAGGCTGGCAAGAGGATCTGCTATAGGAATACCCGCTTCTAGATACTGAGTGGTGGGTTCTCAGGACTCATCTGGGGCTGGTATCCTTTAGGCTTAGATAAGGAGGAAGGAAGAAAGTGAGGGGCAGAGGGATGATGAAGAAACAAGCCTGAGCAGTCCCTTGTTCCCAGGAACTGCCCCTCTAGGGGCCTGTGCCTCAGTGCTTTGTTATCCCCAGGCTGGGTGCACCCTGCGGCCCAGCAGGGAGGAGAGCGCCCAGCGGGACCTGGGGATGGGTGTGCTGAGAGCCCCGGCCATGGGCAGAAGACACCACTTCTCCTGGGAGCGGGCACTGCACCAAGGCAGACAGCGGTGGGGAACCATCTGGAATATGAGCAGGGGAGAGGGACCCTGGGTGGGTCCTTGGGCTCCTGGTGGTGTAGTACAGTGGGGTTTGGTTGGCTGGGTCCTGCTCCACATCTACTGAGATCTTGGTCTTAGGAGACGTTGGGCAAGTCACTCTCCTGAAGCCTTGGTCTTCTCCCTGTAGAATGGGGTCAGTGATAGTGCTGCTCGTGGGCTGTTGTGTAAAGAAACTGCCGGGAGCAAGAGTGAGCACACAGTAAATTCTGGCTGGAGGCCCAGGTGTCATTGGCTTGCCAGCGGTGTGGGATGGAGGGGGAGGGCGGGGTATTTGACATTATCTTTCTACTGCTCCTGCTACCTGGTTGGGAGCCAGGGGCAGCTTGGAGCATTTTGGTAACTGGGTGCAGCTGGGGTATAGAGAGAGTGGGGGTCTGACAGCCCTTTCCACATCCCACTGTCCTCCTCCCCTGTTTGGTAGGCATACGCCGACTACATCGGATTCATCCTTACCCTCAACGAAGGTGTGAAGGGGAAGAAGCTGACCTTCGAGTACAAAGTCTCTGAGGTAGGACGGGCAGGGTGCCTGCTGTGGCAGGGCCTTCCAGAAATAGCTCCATGGAGTCGTGTGCTCATTGCCCACAGCGGGGCCAGTGCAGAAAATCACATCATCCAAACACATGTGCAGTTGACATTGTTGTATCTATACTTCTCACACTTTTTAAAAATCTGTGAATAGAAAATTGGATCGAGGTAAAGATGACATTTTATAGCCTGCATTTTTGCTAACTGGTATGTTTATATACATTATAAGTCAAAAGAGATCACAAAAGAAGTAACCGTGCTCACTGAAGAGATTACTGAGAAACGTGTGTAACGTTAGCACTGGCCTCTTGCTGTCTTCCCTCTCATAGCCGACCGCTAACAGTGGGGGAGTGTCATCCAGACCTGCCCTGTGAGCTCCTCCTCTCCTGCCATGGGAATGGCTGCCTCACTGAGCCATGCCCTCATTGGTTTAAACAATCCCCTAACTGCAGACTTTTAGGTTGTGTCCCTAAACATTGCTGCTCTGAATATCCTTGCGCCTACATATGTGGGCGTTATTTCCACGTCTAGGAGTGGAAACATTGAGTTGAAGGGCACACTGCTAGGTGGGTGCTCTTTGTCTGGGTTTCAGAGACAGGCTTGTTTGTGGAGGGAGGGCGAGAGCTGTGGGGAGGCTGATATCCCTGGGAAGGTGTGGTCCTGTAGTTGTTTGCTCTGCTGGATGCCATCTCCCAGGGCTGGGTCCCAGGCCTCCAGTGGCCTCTTGGATTCCTGTCCCAGTTGGCCCAGAACCACCTTGAGCCTCTTATCTGAGACACCAGGGCCTGAGGAGCCTCTCAGTGTCTTGTCTCACCCAGCTCTCTAGCTGTAGCCTGGGCCTGGCCCAGTCTCTCCACCTGGCCTGAGGCTCACATTGGCCCTGACTGGTTGCTGGGTGGCCGAGGTCCTCTTCTGTCACTTGAGGGAGCCAGTGCTGGGGATTGCCAGTCTTCTCCTGGGAGCTGGCCCACTCAGTGCCCGGGACTGGAGGCACAGGTGCAGGATGGGAGAGTGGGCTCCTCTTTGAGCCTGTGGCAGGAGATGCTCTGCTCTGCTCTGCTCAGTGGGTTGGGGAATGTGGTGGGAAGGCTAGTTAAAGGGGATGTTATAATTACTCCAGCAGGTTCTGAGCTGCCAAATCCCTCCCAGGTCCCTTAATTGCCTCTGAGGCTTTGATGGTAGCAGGCCACACCAACCAGGTGTTGTCTTAGCACAGGAGCTGTTCTTTTGGCAGAATTGCAGCGTGGTTAAGTGCCTGAGTTCTGGAGTCAGGCCGACCGGGTTTTCATAACCTCTCACTTCTAAGCTGAGTGACCTTGTTCCCTGTGACCCTCTATGTCCTCATATGTAGAGTGGGAAGAGCCACAGACCTACTCATGGCCCCTGGGGAGGATCTGCTAAGATCCCACGTGTAGGGTGGTTTTGCACAGTACCTGGCACGGACAAATGACATTATCATTATTAGCTACTAGAGGCCCAATGCACAAAATTTGTGCACTCGTGGGGGGGGCGCGGTGCTTCCCTCAGCCTGGGCCTGTGCCCTCTTGCAGTTTGGGAGCCCTTGGGATGTCCGACTGACGGCTTAGCCTAAGCTAGCAGTTGGACATCCTTAGCGCTGCCGCAAAGGTGGGAGAGGCTCCTGCCACCACCGCGGTGCTCACCATGAGCCCAGCTTCTGGCTGAGCGGTGCTCCCCCTGTGGGAGTGCACTGACCACCAAGGGGCAGCTCCTGTGTTAAGTGTCTGCCCCCTGATGGTCAGTGCATATCATGGCAACAGATCGTTCCACCGTTCGGTCAGTTTGCATATTAGCCTTTTATTATATAGATTGTAAGCGTTAGCTATTTTGCATTTCTAATTTCCAGTAGTGTTGTTGCTTCAGTTCGGGCTCTTCCTGAGCTGGGGTTCATCCCAGCACCAGGGGGAGTGGGCTGCTCCCCACTCAGTGTACAGAGGTGACTAGTCTCCAGTGGCTCCCAGGTTCTGCCCACAGCTGGCAGGGTCAGCAGGAGGCACAGCTCACAGGAAGTGGCTTGGCCCATGGATGGGAGCTGTGTCCTGCAAAGAGCTGAGGTCCGAGAAGGCCTCAGCGTATTGCTTGCCAATTCCAGATAAATAACCCAGAGGACTGGCTGTGAAAGACAT
This sequence comes from Myotis lucifugus, assembly GCF_000147115.1. Taxonomy (NCBI): domain Eukaryota; kingdom Metazoa; phylum Chordata; class Mammalia; order Chiroptera; family Vespertilionidae; genus Myotis; species Myotis lucifugus. Next base: position 682,330 of record NW_005871513.1, read on the forward strand.
GAGTTTATTAGGACTTACGTGTGTACAGGGGCGGCCTGTCAGTGATGTCTCTGCAACACAGGCTTTGTCAGTATAGGGCTATGTAGAGTACAGAAAACAAAGCAGCCTGGCCAGTAGCTCAGTAGTTAGAGAGTCAGCCCACCCACCGAAGGGTCTCAGGTTTGAATCCTAGTCAAGGGTATGAACCTGGTTTGCAGGTTTGATCCCCGGTGAGGGGGCATGTGCAGGAGGTAACCAATGGATGTGTGTGTCACGTTAATATTTCTCTCTCTCTCTCTCTCTCTGTTTCTCTCTCTCTTCTTCTCCTCCTCACTCTCATTAAAAAGCATAAATGAAAACGAAGTCCTTGGATAAGGATTAACAAACAAAAACAAAGCAAACGGTGAGCTAAAAATGCCAGCTGTTTACCATCCGGCTCACATCCGGTAACAGCTTCTTTTTGGCCATTCCTTTACTGAGGAGCTGGCCAGGCTCCCCAGGCCCACCGCACACTTACAGATGGCCTTCATGATAGGCCCCAGGGCGGGAGGTGCAGTTGGAACTTGGGAAGGGGCCCAGGTTCTCACGTACCCCCCAGCTGTCTTCTGCTTGGTTCCGTAGGTCTCCTGATTCTTCTCACTGCTGCCTCCCGCTGCAGGAATGGCAGTTGCAGCTGGGGAGAGGGCACAGTGGTCTGGGTGGCGGCTTCCAGACTGCCTGTAGCAAGGAGCAAGCAAGGGTGACGTGGGCTTGTCTACGTCCGTGTTTAGAAGGCTCTCCTTCGTTTTGAGATTATGTCTGTCCTCTTTGGGTTAGAATTTTTGATTTTTGCAAAATAAAGATGATAGATAAGAGTCTTATTTTTATTTATTTTTTTTTTACTGTTGTTCTGTTTGATTTTTAAAATGAGAGCAGAATAGAAAATGTCTCCAAAATTTTACTTGTCCATGAAATCCAAAAAGAAAGCATTGGATTAGGGAGAAGTGCAGCTCAATGTGTTCTTTGTGTTTTCAGGTACAAGCCCACAGTTCTCTCTCCTCTAACCTTTTCCCCCAACTAGCCCAACAGTAGAGGCCTCCCACCCCCAGTTGAAAACCCGTCTGCAGAAAGAGAGCTCGGAGCCTTTCCATTGTTCACTGGTCAGCCGGGCTGCGGGCCTGAGCATCTTCCTAATCCTCCTCCGTGTGTCACCAGAGATTGACATCTCTGGACGGGCTTGCTGGTGCTTCCCGGCCAGGATTATTGCAGCATCCTCCCAAGTCCCAGGTCAGGTCTGCTCTGTCCCTGTGATCAGTGTTCCTGGTGACCTGGTTCTTCACAAAGACAGGTTCTGACGGCACTTTCTGCCACATTTCAGCGAGGCAGACTTATGTCACCAGGCCTCTGCTTCAGGCCAGTATAAAGGGAGCTTTGTCCTCTACGGTACATTTCTCCTCCCAGGCCTCAAGCATAGGGAACAGGGTGATGAAGGCTGTTGTCATGTCACACAATGACAGGAGGCACCACTTACATGGATAGCAATGTGATTCCTGCCTCCTGGAGCTCTACAGGGGGGCATTGGCTAACATGTATAACATTAGCTCAAGCCCACCTCCAGGTACATACACAGCTCTTGGGAAGCGTCTCTGCATGGCAGACCTGACCATGCCTTGCCCTCCTTATCACAACCTTTTCTGTGGGCATCACCCTGCTAGTTCCCACCAGTGCCAGGAGCTCTGGAGGCATCTCCTTAGACCAGCGGTTGCCAACCGGTGGTCCACGGACCACTGGTGGTCCGTGAGGTCCGAAGGGTTGGTGACCGCTGCCTTAGACTGTTCTGCCCAGTAGACACAGGCACGATCCTCCTTTTGGCAGGCTCCTTCCTCCCAGGGCCACCTGACTCGGAATGTCTTCTGTATCATGTTCTCCCTGTGCCTTTCGTCGCCCCTCACGTGGCCCACTTCTGTCAGCCTCATCTGCAAGGAGCACTTTCTCACCGTCCTCACAGACCTGTGTCTCGGATAGGCAGCCTCACCTCATTTCTCGTTGAGTAACACTGTGTGCTCATGTGGCCCTGGCCTGTGACACCGATTCCACTCTTAGTCCCGGCCCTCCGTGGGAAAAGCGGGGATGAGGGACGGGATCTTGAACACCTGTGGTCCTACAAGGCATTACCCACGCTGCTACCTTTGGCCAGCATTCTCACGGAGGATGAGCTTCGGGTTGTTTATCTCAGGCTATCTGTGGTAGTGAACAGTTGAAAAGAACCCAAACGTTTCACAGTGAGGGATTCGGTAAATAAATTGTAGTTCACTGGCACAATGAAGTCTTAGTCACTTACTAGAGGTTATTGTAAAGTCATGTTTACATATTGATGTGGAATGAGGTTCATGAGGAAATAGCAGGCTACAAAGCCGCGTGTGCCCTGTGACCCATGTTTAGAGCTTGTGTAATCATACACCATCACCTTGAGCCTGCACTGCAGCAGGCATCCTTCATGGGGTGTGATTTAGTTCTCATGACAGCCTCGAGAGGTATCTATCAGCATGCCCACTTTGAGATGAAGACATAGGCACAGAGCGTTCAAGTCACTGGCTCAAGGTCCGTGGCAACTAAATGGTGTTTTTTGAATCGGTCCAGTTGCCTTCAAAATTGTCACCATGATAAGCAATAGAAAACACTGGAAAAATATGAAGAGTATGTTAAAAAGTAAATAATGCTTATTTCTGGGTGTTAGGATTACTGGTCATTTTTGTTTTCTTCCTTTTACACTTCTGTTTTCTGTGGTGAGGAGGTGTTATGTACTAAATAGAAGACCACACTGATTCTAGTGAAAAAGATCAGGTTTGCCCAGCTGGCGTGACTCAGTGGTTGAGCATTGACCTATGAACCAGGAGGTCATGGTTCAATTCCTGGTCAGGGCATATGCACAGGTTGCTGGCTCGATCCCCAGTGTGTGGGGCATGTGGGGGGCAGCTGATCAATGATTCTCTCTCTCATTGATGTCTGTCTCCCTCTCCCTCTCCCTCTCCCTCCCTCTCCCTCTCCCTCTCCCTCCCTCTCTGAAATCAATACAAATATATTTACAAAACAAAAAAGAAGGTCAGGGCTGCAGTTCGTGCTTGTCCAACAGCTCCTCGAGGCTAGTCAGAGAACCAGCTGCTGAAGCCACCCTTGTCCCTTCAGCCTGGTGCTGGTCCCTTTCTGGAAAGCTCACTATGCTCCCCTGGCCTCTTTTTCATACTCAGTGTGTTGGGAAGGGGCACAGCAAGGAGGATGCCAGGTAGCTCCATGTCTTGGGGTCATTGTTCAGCAACGGTGGGGACTCCCTCTGGCTCTGGCTTGGTCATTGTGTCTTGCTCCTCTATTTTGCCTCCACAGGCCATTGAGAAACTGGTCGCTCTTCTCAACACTCTGGACAGGTGGATTGATGAGACTCCACCAATGGACCAGCCCTCTCGATTTGGGAACAAGGCCTTCAGGACCTGGTATGCCAGACTTGACCAGGTGAGGCTGCCACAGACAGGCTGGGGGCTGGGCTGGAGGGAGCTTTCAGGCATATCAGAATCACTGGGAGTTTATTAAGATGGCAATTCCATTTACCAAAAGTACAGATGCATTTAGCCACCCTCTGGGAATGACCATGTGGATACGCAGTTCTCTGCACAGGGCTGTTTAGTGGGCAACTGATCGAAACACCCTAGGTGTCCGTCTGCAGGGGATCAGTTAAATAAACTAGTACCTCCGCCTCTGGAGCACTGTGCAGCTGTAAGGAGGAATAAGGAGTCCCACTAGGGAACTGAGGGAAGGGACTCTGGGGTCTACTATCAGGTTGAAGAGCAGCCAGGCCTATGATGCATATTGCAAGCTGCCTTTTGGTTAGAAAGAGGGAGAAATAAAAAGTATGTTTGTATTGCCCAGTTTGCATAGGGAAACATCACTGGAAGGATACACAAAAGGCAAATAAAGCTGTGGTTTCTTTTGGGGGGCAGGGGAGAGGAGGGTGGTGGGGAGAAGGGTGGAGTGGGACTTCTCAGTGCATACCTTTTATCACCTGTTTATTTTTTAATCATATGAAGGTGATTCCTGTTCAAAGCAAACAAACAAACAAAATGCAGGATTGCAACCCCATCCTCAGAAAAGCAGTCTGTCAGTCCAGATGGGGTCTGAGAATCCAGATTTTCACTGGGTCTCCAGGAGATTCTCAGGCCAGGTGTCCACACACTGACAGTGCGGAGCTTGGGTTCTCATTTCTCTGGCCTGGGGTTTTTACGTGGAGCAGAGGGGGCTCCAAGGACCCAGCAAAATGCTTTCCTTCCCTAAGAGTAGCTCGGATGCCTCTGGATTCTAAGATGGCACATGGGCTTGAGTTGTTTTTTTAAAGATTTTTATAGAGTTACTAGAGGCCTGGTGCACAAAATTTATGCACAAGTACAGTCCCTAGGCCTGGCCGGTGATCAAAGCGCGAGCATCTAGCATGGAAGGGCAGGTCCGAGCTGACCTCTTGGCCCTGGGCAGCACCTGGGCCCCTGGGTCCTGCATACCCCCTTCCGCCTGAGCCATTGGGCCCCTGTCCGGCTCCCTCAGCATTTGGGAGCCAGGCGGTGGCCCCGCCCCCCACCACTGCCGCTGATTGCCATTTTCAGGGCGTTTGGCGGGGTGACTGGGCCCCGCCTGGCTCCCTCAGTGCCTGGGACCCAGGCAGTGGCCCTGCCCCCCACTGCCGCTGCTGGTCACTGTCTGCTGAGCAATGGGTGGGACGATTGGGCCCCACTCGCACCCACCTTGGCCTGGTGCTGCCCGCTCACCTGCTCCACCATCCTGCCACGGTCCTGCTCTCATTGGGGCCCATCAGGACTGGCACTGCCGCCCCGCTGCCAGCGCCACGTCGCAGATGCCCACCATGTTCCATGCCGCCCCCTGGTGGTCAGCGCACGTCATAGCGAGTGGTCGAACTCCCAGTCGAAGGGACAATTTGCATATTAGGCTTTTATTATACAGTGGGGCCTTGACTTACGAGTGTCCCGACTAACGAGTTTTTTGAGATACCAGCTGTCTCTCCGCAGATTTTTTGCATTGAATTGATAGAGTAATTTGAGTTAACGAGCTCCTTAACGAGCTCGGTCTCGTAAGTCAAGGCCCCACTGTATAGGATAACTTAAAGCTGACATATTATAGCTGTATAGCTTAATGTATTTTTGCCCTTACTATATTTTTACCCTTAATGTATATTTACCCTTAATGTATATACCACCCATATTAAGTTATAGAACATTCTAGCACTTAAGCAGGACCCTCGTGCCCCTCCTAGTTGATATCTCCCCAGCTCTTTTGATTTCTATTCCATAGGTAGATTTTGACATTTTTTGAACTTCATATAAATGTCTGGCTTATTTTACCCAATGGTATGTCTGTATGATTCATCCATATTGTTGTGTATAGCAGCGGATCTTTTCATTGCTGCATAGTATTCCATTGTATGAACATAGCACAATTTATCCATTCTACTGTTGATGGACATTTCAATTGTGGGTTGTTTTCATGTTTTGGCTACTGTACAAGTCTGCTATGAACATCCTTGCATACATCCTTTGATGGGCATATGGCACAAACTCCCTTGCTGGGAGTATGAAGAAAGACGACATCTATGGGATGTTGATGAGTTACCAGATGGGAAAGTTTAATGTCTTATTTTCAGATCCCTGCTGTCTTGCCCCCAGGACCCTGTCATCTGGAGGAAAAGTCAGCGAATGAAAAGCCACTCCAGAGTAGTCTTTGTTTTGTAAGAATAAATGCTCTCCCTTCTTTTCCTTCTGTGGCCAGTTCAGAGTAGGGGCCAGGCCGCCTGGCATAGCAGCCTGGGTCCTAGTCAGATGCTGCCCCTGGACGCTTGCCTACCAGGATGCTGCGTAATCTGCTGCCGCCACTTTGTGTCTCTTGTGTTATCAGGAAGCAGAAAACTTGGTGGCCACAGTGGTCCCCACCCATCTGGCAGCTGCTGTGCCTGAGGTGGCTGTTTACCTAAAGGAGTCAGTGGGGAACTCCACGCGCATCGACTATGGCACAGGTACCTGCCTTTCCTGGCACTTACTTGGCTAAACTGCGTCCTTTCTGGGCTGTTTCCTCTTTGCTTTCGGGTTGTCTTTGGGGACCCCTGAGCAAGCAGCCTGACAGGGCTAGCTGGGGTACAGTACTGCGGGGTGCAAGGAGGCTTGGTGCTGTTCCTGCAGCTCTGGCTCCAACCACCAGGGGGAGCTGATGCCATATGCCTGCTGACATAAGAGCCGAGCTGATTCCTGTTCTTGGTAAAAATGGTCTCTCTGAGCTCATTGTCATCACCAAAGTGATTTACTGAGCACTTACTATATCTCAAGGCAATTGTTTACAGAAGCCTTGAGAAATGAGAGAGCTCAGTAGCCCCTGGCAGCATTGTGGCCACCTTCTCCCTATGCCCTTGCTTTTAGCCACATCCCCTGTGTTCTTGAGTTCTCAAGGAAATGGAGCAGGTGGACACCTTAATGGGGGAGTGTTTTCCAGGTTAGGGGGTGGCTGAGAGGGATCCTTGCTTTGGTAGGCCCGCCTTTCCTTTCCCTTCCACCCCAAAGCAGGCAAATGCGAGTGCTGCTGTTTTCTTGGGCCTTCCCCTTGCCTGGCTACAGAGGTAGGCCTGCAGGGGGCCCCCTTGGACCTGGGTCCTGGGCAAGCTTTGTGTCTGCTTCCCCTGTTGCTAGGGAACGGGTTTATCAAGTTTTGGTACTTTGACTAATAGGGAAAGACCTGGAGGGGAGAGGGGCCAGGTCAGCAGGGGGTGGGGTTTTCTTCCCTTCTCAGTTGCTCTCAGATTGATAGTTACCCCTGAATGATGATGGCTTGGATTCTGGCTGGTCATGATCAGAAACTGCAGGTGAAAGTAACAGTTCACAAGTTTTTTACGTCCTTGGAGGGACCTTCATTCTGGAGGAGGAGGACAGGAAGTCGCGGAAATACTCTCTTCACCTCCCTCCAATTATGTTTTCTGTGACTGTGAACCATGGATTCAGTCCAAAGGCCAGTCGGTGTTTTCTGTGTTGCTGACCATTCCTATTCGACATGATGGGAGGAAGCAGGGTGCCTTTTGACCATATGTGATCCTGCTTAGAATGGGACCTGCTTGGAAGCCTTCAGTGGCTCCCATTGCTCTGGGGATAAAGTCTGAGCTTTGACTCTGGCTGTGAAGCCTATCTGATCTCAGCCTCATCTTGTTACGCTTTCTCCCTTGCTCTCTGCTTTAGCCATACTGGCCTTCCGAGGGTTCTTCAAGCATATCACATTTTTTCTTGCCTCATGGCTTTTGACGTGCTGTTTCTTCTGACTAGAATGCTCTCTTTGCTTTCTCACCCCCATGCCTTGCCAATTCTTATTCATCTTTCAGATTAAATATTATTTTCTTAGGGAACCCTTGAGCCCTTATGTCAGGGTCCCCCTGTGACAGTGTTCACCTTCTCCTCCTTCAGAGCTAGAATATAGAAGTGATTGTGTATTTAATGTCTGTCATAAACTGTCAAGGGCAGGGACTGTCTGACATGGGCAGGGACGGCCCTCAGAGTAGGTGTTCAGGAATTAGTGAGTGAGTTAAATTTACAAAATTAAACATAAATGCCTGTTTAAGAAGCAATAGCCTGGGCCTGTTAGGAGTAGAATTATAGCTCTGGTGGTTCAGAGGGCCTAGGTCTTGCTGGGCAGGAAAGAGAACCTATCATCTCCATGTTGACCTCCCTCCTTGGAGGGGCAGTTTCAGTGATTGGGACACTGGTGAGACCAAGAAGAGTCGCACTCCTTTGTTTCTGGAAGACTGTCAACCTGGGCTGTTTTTACTCCCTCAGGACACGAAGCAGCCTTTGCTGCTTTCCTCTGCTGTCTCTGCAAGATTGGGGTGCTCCGGGTAGACGACCAAATAGCTATTGTCTTTAAGGTGTTCAATCGGTGAGTGAGACGCGGGCAGGAGGGGTAACTGCTGTGGGGGATGAACGAGTGGTCTCTTTCCTCGTCGCTGTCAGGCTGGGGACGGTGCTAGAGGGTTCTCCGAGCGCCTGCGGGTTCTCTAGTCCTGCCCTAAGCAGCTGGGGCTGCAGATGGGCTGTCCAGGTCTCCTCCAGGCAGGGTCAAATCCGAGTGAAAACAAGTGACGGAAATGCTATGTCAGGATTGCTGACGCTTCCGTGGTGTTCACCAGGTGGAGGCAGGCTGAATGCTTTACATATGACTCAGTGACGTGGTTTGTCTACGTGTATCTGTGACGGTAGGCTGAGTGACGTGGTTTGTCTAGTGTATCTGTGACGGTAGGCTGAGTGACGTGGTTTGTCTACGTGTATCTGTGATGGCAGGCTGAGTGACGTGGTTTGTCTAGTGTATCTGTGATGGCAGGCTGAGTGACGTGGTTTGTCTACGTGTATCTGTGATGGCAGGCTGAGTGATGTGGTTTGTCTAGTGTATCTGTGATGGCAGGCTGAGTGACGTGGTTTGCCTGCGTGTATCTGTGATGGCAGGCTGAGTGACGTGGTTTGTCTAGTGTATCTGTGATGGCAGGCTGAGTGACGTGGTTTGCCTGCGTGTATCTGTGATGGCAGGCTGAGTGACGTGGTTTGTCTAGTGTATCTGTGATGGCAGGCTGAGTGACGTGGTTTGTCTGCGTGTATCTGTGATGGCAGGCTGAGTGACGTGGTTTGTCTGCGTGTATCTGTGATGGCAGGCTGAGTGACG
>NW_005871513.1:692262-702761 GCF_000147115.1 Myotis lucifugus
TCCAATGCTCTCTCCTGCAAAAAAAAAACAAAAGACAACAGGAGCAGAACCTAGTCTTTTCCTCGTGTATCTGGTTGCCCCGAAAAACAGTCATTCCCTTTGGTTCGGTAACCCCCAAAGGTCCGGTTTTTTGAAGATCATGGGGGGGCCCGGTGGGGTCCGTTGTTTTTTAGTTATAGAAAACCACCGGGAAAGTCAAATTTTTCTAATTTTTTAGTGAAGGCCACCTGGCGGACGGGTCTTTTTATTTCTTTTCTAAACACAGAGCAAAGGATCCGTTTTTCCTCAGGTTCCCCTTAATGGGAGCGTAATTGGCAAGGTTTTTATCCGGGTTTTTGTGAGGACAGGGCGAGGGACCTGTTTTTTCTCCGGTTTTTCTGGGGCCACGCGGCAAGGCATGGTTTGTTTTAAGTTTTTTTTGGGACCAGCCGGAGGGCCGTGGTTTTTTCACGGGTATCCGGGATGGCAGGGGGAGGGGCGGGGGTTGTCCAGTGTATATCTGTGATGGCAGGCTGAGAGGTTGTCTCCTGTATCTGTGATGGCAGGCTGAGTGACGTGGTTTGTCTACGTGTATCTGTGATGGCAGGCTGAGTGACGTGGTTTGTCTGCGTGTATCTGTGATGGCAGTCTGAGTGACGTGGTTTGTCTGCGTGTATCTGTGATGGCAGGCTGAGTGACGTGGTTTGTCTGCGTGTATCTGTGATGGCAGGCTGAGTGACGTGGTTTGTCTAGTGTATCTGTGATGGCAGGCTGAGTGACGTGGTTTGTCTGCGTGTATCTGTGATGGCAGGCTGAGTGACGTGGTTTGTCTGCGTGTATCTGTGATGGCAGGCTGAGTGACGTGGTTTGTCTACGTGTATCTGATGGCAGGCTGAGTGACGTGGTTTGTCTGCGTGTATCTGTGATGGCAGGGTGAGAGATATGGTTTGTCTAGGGTTCTCTGTGATGGTCGCCCAATGACGGAATTGCTTAATGGCACATTTCTCAGAACGTGTCCCAGTCGTTCAGTAGCACATGACTAATTCTCACAGTAACCCTAGGACAGTGATGGCGAACCTATGACACGCGTGTTCAGAGGTGACATGCGAACTCATTTTTTTGGTTGATTTTTCTTTGTTTAATGGCATTTTAATATATAAAATAAATATCAAAAATACAAGTCTTTGTTTTACTATGGTTGCAAATATCAAAAAATTTCTATATGTGACACGGCCCCAGAGTTAAGTTAGGGTTTTTCAAAATGCTGACACGCCAAGCTCAAAAGGTTCGCCATCACCGCCCTAGGATGTGGCAACTGTCATTTCCACTGTATAGGTCAGGGGTCCTCAAACTTTTTAAACAGGGGCCAGTTCACTGTCCCTCAGACCGTTGAAGGGCCGGACTATAGTTTAAAAAAAAACTATGAACAAAGTCCTATGCACACAGCGGCGGCAAAAACACCCAGCGGGCCGGATAAACGTTTTCGGCGGGCCGCATGTGGCCCGTGGGCCGTAGTTTGAGGACCCCTGGTATAGGTGAGGACACAGGCAGAGAAGCCAGGTCTTTCCCTGCGGTCACACAGCCAGGTGAGCCCAGGCATCAGGCTCTGACCTGTGCCCTCACCACACAGACCACCGCCCGGGAGCGCAGGTGTGTTTCCGTCATTAGAGCGTTGACAGTGTCCATTCTGGGCCCTGCTCCAGCAATGCCGCGATGCAGGAGCTCCAAGGAGGTTTGGACGCAGCCCCTGACAGCAGCAGCCGCCGAGGTTAGAGAAGCTGAGGCTCCTGCCTGGGCCTTCACAGTATCGGGAGTCGATGGTGCTGACTCCCTTTTTTTAGGAGGTGTTTTGCCCCTTTCGTGGGCCAAAGGAAGGTTGCGTGTGGGAGAAGACAATAGAGCTGCTTTATTTTGAGAGTCTCAGCTGATGATAACTTGAGCATGACTTCACTGAAATAGAGACCAGTTGTACTCTTAGGTGGTTATCTCTGCCTCCTTGAGTTCCCAGAGGCAGAAGAGTTGAGACTGTCCTTTTACTTTTGCTGCCTCCCCTCTCTTCCCCACCCTCCGGTGCAGGTACCTTGAGGTGATGCGGAAACTCCAGAAAACATACAGGATGGAGCCAGCCGGCAGCCAGGGAGTGTGGGGCCTGGATGACTTCCAGTTTCTGCCCTTCATCTGGGGCAGTTCACAGCTGATAGGTACTGAAGGGGCCAGGTACCCCTCCACACACACCTCCCCGCCAGAGTGCATTCTGTGTCCCTCCTCCCAACCCTCCTCCGTCCCTCCTGCCTTCTCTCCTGCCCAGAGAGTGACATCTGGTAAGGCACACATTAGACTGGCTATCGATGGAGGCTGCTTGCTGCCGACCTGCTGCACGCCAGCGTGGCAGGCTGCGGAGGCGGTGGCAGAGTTCCGCCGAGATCATGGAATGTGACCTGGGCTGGAGCAGAGGCCCTCGCCTGGCGCATAATGGACTGGTGTGAAATGCGCCCCAGCTCCTGGCAGCAGCTGTGGGGTTTTATGTTGAAAATCAGGGGCTCTTTGACTCAGTGACCAGTGTCATCCGCTGTCATTATTGAGCCACCTGCAAGGGGCCCATCAGGGAGCTGCCACCAGGTGCTGGGCAGTGGGCCGCTTGCTGTGGGCCTGCTCTGGTGGACCCCCGCTTCCCCCTGGGCCAGCAGCAGTGGGTGAGTGCAGTGATAACTGTCTCGGCGTAGGTTGAACTGCCTGTGAATATCAGTAAATGGCCATGTGCTGGGCACTGCTCTGTGCCAGGCCCTGTCTGAGTGCTCAGGTGGATTATCCCCCAGGCCTCTCAGGGAGCCTGGGAACCATTAGCGGACCCCTGTGCAGGCACCGCCGAGTGCTCTCTGTGATTGCCAGGTGGCACTCAGCAGCCCTACCAGGGAGGTGCTGTGCTTGTCCCCATTGCACAGAGGAGGGAACTGAGCCACATGGTTAGAAAGCAGCAGAGCCGCAGCTTGTTCCACTGGAACATACACACGCACCAGGCCATTTATTGCTCCTGTGAGGTCCAGTGTTCAGGGCACACAGGCAGGACTGTGGCCCTGGGGTGGGTGTGGACCGTGTGGGCCAAGGTGGCATGAGCACCTGGTTCTGAACCCCGGGGCTCTTTGCTGTTCCCAGATCACCCGTATCTGGAGCCCAGGCACTTTGTCGATGAGAAGGCCGTGAACGAGAATCACAAGGACTACATGTTCCTGGAGTGTATCCTGTTCATCACCGAGGTGAGGGGAAGGGGGTGAGGGAGAAGCCCACGGCAGCCTCCAGGCTGGAATAAACAGAGATGGTGGCTTTGGACAGAGGAGCCAGAACTGCTGCTCAAAGATGGCAGGGCTGGCCCCGGAAGGCTGGTCATTGAAAAGGAAGCCCCACTAGGCCTCTCTGAAAAGTTGTCAGCTTCTGACCATCCAGGATCTCCTCCCCTCAGTTGGCCGCCTGGGGTTTCTACAGGAGACGAGAGACTAAGACTCGCTCGCTAGCAGACTCAGGGACTGAAGCAGCAGGCCTGACGGTGAGGGGTGTCGGCATCTTGCAGGCGGGGCCCAAGGGTCTGTAGAGCTCCGTGCGAGCGGCTGTGTGGGATGAAGCCATTGCAGGAGCTGGAGAGATGCTGGAGTGGACGGCAGGACAGATTCCTCTGAAGGGATGCGTCTCTGTCAGGGCCGGAGGACGGGCAGGTGAAGGGCCACAGGTGAAAACCAGCAGGCCTGGGCCTCCCGCAGTGCAGCCTTGGACTGCTTCCTCAAGATCGCATTGGGAGCTTGTTAAAACGCACATCCCTTGCCTTGGCTGGTTTGCTCAATGGTTAGAACGTTGGCCCTCGGACCAAGGGGTCTCCGGTTGGATTCCTAGTCAAGAGCACATACCTTAATTGCAGGTTCAATCCCCAGCGAGAGGCAACCAATCAATGTGACTCGTTCTCCACCCCCCATCCACTCTGTCTAAAAAAACCCCCCCAAACAAAAAGAGAATGGAAAAAATACACTTCTCAGGCGAGGATTTTAAGAAAAGCACATTCCTGGGCCCCACCCCAGCTTACAGAATCAGTCTCGGAGGACGAGAGCCAGAAGTCTGTATTTAAACACACTTTTCAGGTGACTGCACGTGGAAGTCAGGAACCCATTGCTCTCAGGGCCTCTGCCAGGAGGGCCTGCCATTCTTCCCGCCGGTACTGCCCTCCCCCCGCTTCCACAGGGCCTGGCTCGCTGGCTGGAGAAGGTCTGTGTCCGCTCTCTTTCCTGATGCTCACATGCAGGCCTGCTGGCCCCGGGGTTGTCCCTGGCACACCTGTGGACCCCTACCTGTGGGGCTGCTGACTTGGCTGCCCGTTCTGAGCGCCCTGAAGAGGGGGAGAAGCCTGGGTAAGCAGCTGGGGCTCCAGGCTCCTCCTGGTCAGCATTCAGCTCAGGCTTCTGCCCAACTCCAGAGGCCAGAGGGGAATGACACGTTTTTCCAAGTCAGCAAATGGACCCGGACTGACGGCTGGGCGGCCCCACTTCGTTCTCAGAGATGTGCTGCCTTCAGCAGTGTAGCCGCCCAAGGTCGGCAGGACGGTGGGCAGCCTGGCTCACTGCTGAGAGCCGGTCACGTGTTGCTCCCTCCAGAGTGGAATGCAAGGGTCGGCAGAGCCCGGGGGAGAGGGGGGGGCAGGAGGAGCTGGAGGAGCAGGATGGGGGGGAAGGGGTGCACGTGTTATGCTGAACAGTGGCTTGGTGTACGTGGGGTAAGAGGCTAAACCAGCGGTTGCCAACGGGTCCGAAAGGTTGGTGACCGGTGGTTTAAGGAAACGTTTGGAGCAGCGGTCACCAGCTGGTGGTCCTCGGACCACTGGTGGTCTGTGAGTCCGAGAGGTTGGCGACCACTGGGCGAAACTGTTTTGGCTCCCCATGGTGGTGGGCCAATCCCTTGGGTCCTTGTCAGTAACCAACAAGGAAGAAGGTGAGGCCGAGCTTCAGGGAATATGGGAATTGACTCCAGGTTAAACTTGGTATTTTTGTTTGTTTGGTTGGTTATGCTGGTATAAAAACTCAAAGTTTGGGACCCAGTTCTTCTGCTAGAGAAAAAAATCCTACAATGGCCACTAGGTGGTGCTAAAGGCATGTCAAACTTGGAGGTGGTTTTAACATTTAACAGGGAGAGGCCTGAACTGGGAGGGGGACCTCTCGGAGGTTCCAACCCTCTCTGCATAGCCTGTTTTCAGTTGGGTCGGTGCTCGGGTACGGTAGTAAACACTGGATGCTAGCCGGGGTGTGCCCAGGGCGGAGGTGACCAGTGAGGGCCCATTTCACCCACCTGGCTTGGCTGCTGATTGCAGCATCGACGCTACCCCAACCCCTACCCCCTGCACCTCAGACCAGCATTTTGTAGCCCCTGAAGGATGGATGAGTGAGGGATCTGGCCTGGCACACCCTGACACAGGGAGGCCCGAGGCCTGGCACTGGCACGCGGGGACCAGGAGCCCGTGTGCGGCTCTGTGTGCTTTGTCCGGAAGGGGCAGCGTCCCTCGGTGGGGCTGGTGCAGTTGGAGATGAAACAAAACCAGTAGGAGATGGAACCGGGCCTCTCCCCCGGCTGCTCTCTTCCTGCCCTGCTAGCCCTGGGCATCCCAGAAGAGGGACCCGCCTGGCAGAGCTGCTGTGGCGTCGGAAATGCCGCCCGGCGCCTTTAAGAGCAGGGCAGGCAGGAAAGAATTTCAGTTTCAATCTGGCTTCTAAATTTGGAGTTTTGGGAAGGGAGGGATCAGATTTCAGCTGGAAGGGAAGGAGCTGACAGGAAGGCGCTGTGCAGAGCCTCCCCCACCCCGCCCCATCCCCCCTTGGTTACTGACAGAGGAACCATTTACAAAAGGCCGATTCTCCTGGGAGTGGAGAGGCAGGAACGCAGCGTCTGTGAGTAATTTCCTGCTCAATATGGCTGCTCTGACTCACACGATTCCCCTGGGGTCACTGCGGGCCTGCAGCCGGCTTGCTTGTTCTCGCTCGCTCTCTCCTCCCTTTGTGGCTAGAAGGAGCTAGTTTTTTTTGTCTTCTTGCCCCATTCCTTCCCCCTCATCTGTTTTCCTTTCCCAGAGTTGCAAGTCTCCTTTTGAAGGACTTAGGGAGACCTTGGGAGGCAGCTCTGGCTTTTTCCCGGGGGAGTCAGGGCCACTGGGGCTCTGGAGCTCGGCCCCCCTGGCTCTGCAGCAGGCCAGGCCAGAGACCTCGGGGCCCTTGCCCATGCCCTGAGGGTGAGGCTGGCCCAGGAGGCAGAGCCTGAGCGCCCTGCTGAGCAGGCCCCTGGAGCTGCTGTGGGACGAAACCACAGGGTAGCAGCAGGGTCCTCCTGATGGTGTGCTCATGGCACCTGACCAGAGTGAACGTGGTCCCCGCTCCGGTGTCCCTGAGCTCAGGTCCTGGAGGGAGGTATGCAAGAGAGGCCTGGAGCCCAGCCCCGTCCCCAAGGGCAGAGAGCCTGCGGAGGGGGCGGGGCCAAGGGGGTGAAGGTTGGGGTGGAGCCTGCTTGAGTGGGACAGTTGGAACCAAGATCCCTGAAGGCCAGGCTCCTGCAGGCTGGGGCTCCTGGCTACCCCCTCAGATAGAGGAGGGGGAAGATTCCGGGTGAAGGGACTGGCCCAGGAGAAGCCCTGTGGGCACCAGGGTGGATTTTGTCTCTAATGCAGCGGTTCTCAACCTGTGGGTCGCGACCCCTTTGGGGGTCAAACGACCCTTTCACAGGGGTCGCCTAAGACCATCGGAAAACACATATATAATTACATATTGTTTTGTGATTAATCACTATGCTTTAATTATGTTCAATTTGTAACAATGAAAATACATCTTGCATATCAGATATTTACATGACGATTCGTAACAGTAGCAACATTACAGTTATGAAGTAGCAATGAAAGTAGTTTTATGGTTGGGGGTCACCACAACATGAGGAACTGTATTAAAGGGTCACGGCATTAGGAAGGTTGAGAACCACTGGTCTAATGCCTTGGGCTGCGGCCTCACTGTTGGAGGAAGGAGCCTGTTGTACTGAATTTGGGGGTTGAGACAGGCTTTTGGGGGACTTGGGTCAGGAGAGAGAGATGACAGTTTTGTAGAGTTGCCCTTACTAAAGAAGTGGAAAGGCCTGTGGGGTCACCTGGCAGAGACCACAGCCAAGGGCAGGGCTGGGGTGGTGATGTGCTCTTGGGTCTTTATTCTGTGATGCCCAATATGCAGAGAGAGCTTTGGACCCTCCTTCCTCCCCAGAATAGCTCTCCCTCAGCCCCACCTCCACGCACAGCCTCTTCTGGAATCTTCCACACACTCGGGGTCCAAGTCTGCGCTTCCTTGCCAGCTTAGCCTCTTTGCTTTTTAAACTCTTTCTTCTGAAGCCCTGTTCCCCCAGCATCCATGCTGCTTCTCTGCCAAGGAGGGGGCAGTGCTGAGGGGACTGACCTGCTTGCTTGTTAAATGCCAACGTGCTGGCCTCGTGCTGAGGGGCACACTCCAGCACACACACTTCCCAGGCCCAGCGCTGTGGTGTCTGATGCCCCGAGAACTCCATGACCATGCTGCTTGATACGGTTTCTTCCTTCCCAGAGGCCAGCTTTTTGGCCAGAGGAGGGACCGGAATGGAGCTGTCCTGCTCCTCCTGCCTGTCCCTTGCTGGTGTGGTTGCCCTCCCTTTCATACTTCCTGGCCAGGTCGGGCCGGTTTTCTAAACAGACCTTCCTCCTGGATCTGCAGCAGGTGCCCTTACTCCCCCTCTGCAGTTGGTGCCTGGGTTTGGTCTTACCCAGCTTGGCCCTCCTCCTACCCACCCCTCCCTGGGCTCTCCTAGCTCTGCCAGTGGCAGGCGCAGGCCAGGTGCCCAGTGCAGAGCCCACCCTGTGTGGGGGGCTGGGCTGGGGAAGTGGGGGTCCAGGCTGGTGGGAGTGGGTCCCCATGCTGGCAGAGGCACCCTGAGGCCCTGGGGAGTTTGGGTGGAGATTTTGTTTTTCTGAGGCTGCTGGGTTTGGTGGGTGTTGGGAATCAGACCCCTCCCTTTTTGTGGCTGTGGAAGAAAGAGGTTGACTAGGGATTATGTTTTCCCAGTGGGTCTTGCAGGCCAAGAGGGACCCTGTCTGTCAGTTAGTGTGCCTGTAGGTGTGTGTGCCCCACAGGCAGTTGCTGTGGCCTGGTGCCCATGTGTGCGTGTGCATGTGTGTGTGAGTGCCTGCATCTGTGCATCTGTGCATCTGTGTATGCATGCTTGACCTTGCCATAGGGGAGCAGGGCATGGGCTCCCAGGTGGCCCACCTTTCCAGCTGTGGACTCTCTTTTCCAGATGAAGACGGGCCCCTTTGCCGAGCACTCCAACCAGTTGTGGAACATCAGCGCTGTCCCCACCTGGTCCAAAGTGAACCAGGGTCTCATCCGCATGTATAAGGCCGAGGTGAGTGGGGGCTGGCTGGGGCCCTTGGTCCTGGGGCTGCTGTCCCCCCATCCCCACTCCACTGTTGTGCTCTGAGTTTTGGGCCAGTCCTTCTGACACTTGAGGCCTCAGAATTTCCATCTGTGGGATGGGCTTTGAGAAAAGCACTGGACTGAGGCCCAGGCCCTGCTGCCGGGGGGTGTGCTGGAGGGAAAATCTCCATTCCCACTGGTCAGAGGCCAGGGGCCCCTCGTAGCTGTCACCATGGGACACAGACGGAGACAGGCTTGGAAAAGGGTGTCATCCTTTGGAGGCATCTTCCAGAGTGGTGCTTCTCTAACTCTGGTATCTGATCTCTGGAGAGGTGGGACCTGGCATTTTTAAAAAATATGTTTTTATTGATTTCAGAGAGCAATGGAGAGGGAGAGAGAGAAACATGGATGATGAGAGAGAATCATTGATCCGCTGCCTTCTGCATGTCCCACACCCAGGGACTGAGCCCACAACCCCGGCATGTGCCCTGCCCGGGAATTGAACTGTAACCTCCTGGTTCATAGGTCAACGCTCAACCACTGAGCCACGCTGGCCGGGCCGGAGCTGGCATTTTTAATGACCACTTGAGGTGGTCCTCCCCCACCCCCAGTCAGAGTTGCCAGAGCTTCCTCCACGGCGGGGGGGGGGGGGGGGGGTTAGGCAGTTGCTGGGCTTCTGAGGGTGTCCCCTGCCTTCTTTCCTTGTCCTTCTTGGCACCCTTCTCCCAGCCCAGGAGGTGGCTTTTCTCTTGCCAGCAGGGAGGAGACGTTTTATCCTGCCCTGTCCTTTCCACAGCTCCGTCCACGTCTGGGGCAGAGCAATCAGCTGCCTGACCTTGGCCTGGGAGGGCCTGGCTGTGAAGTCCCTCACCTAGAGCCGTTGGTCCCCAAAGTCCCCTCCTTTCGCCTTAGACGGGGTCTAAGTATTGTCTGTGGTGCCCTCTGACCCTTGGCCCTCCGGCTGCCTCCCGTGGAGGAGGGTCTGTCTCTGGGCCACTGCATTGCACCCCGCACTCAGCCCAGCAGCAGGCAGGGCGCAGTGAGCGGGCTGGTGGGGTTTGGTAGTTCAAAGGCTTTCAGTTGGCCTGGCCCTGAAGGGGTTAATGGTACTGGAACTGACCGGGTCTGGCCCTCTCTTTCCTTTCCGCCCCTCCCCCTCCTGTCCTTTTCCTCTGGACTTCACATCCTGTGTTTAGGTTCCAGCCCACATACCTCTCTAATCTGAGAGGAGCGTTAGCTGGGGCTCCACAGGCCCCTTCCCGGCAGCCACCGGCCCTCTGCTGGACTCTCTGCCTGGAGAGCACCGCCCTCTGGGGGTGCTGTTTGTTTCTGACTGGCCCCCTGCCCCCGCCCCCCCCCCAGTCTCTCAGTGGGTGCTGATGGGCAACTCTATCACCCTGATGAGCCCTCACCCCTGCTGGCGGCTGTGTGCGGTATGGGAGGAGCATATGGGAGGAGCCAAGGGCCCCTCGCACCCCACCCCCACTCCTGGGACGTGCCTATCACAGGCAGGACCCTGGTGCCTTTCCTGTTTGGGTTCTTAAGGTGCTGTCCTGCAGGCTCTTAGTTGAGTAACTAAACTTATCCTGACCTGGGCCCTTAAGGGCGGGACAGGAGACCCACCACCCTTCTGCACCTGCCCTTCCAGAGGCCAGTGAACTCTGGTTGACAGAGGATGAGGGAGGAGCAAACTCAGATCCAAAAGGTGATAGTGTCCTGAGGACAGACAGTCCTGTGTGGCAGTTGTCAGTATTTCTATGGATGTTGAACACAAGGAGGACAGGGACCAAAACTACCTGCAGCTCAGGACCAGATGGAGGGAGCATGAGCAGAAAACACGGGAAATCCCAGCTCCGGGTGCACGCAGGCACAGTGCGAGCTTGCAGCCTTGCCAGGCACAGGGTGGCGGCCAGACTTCTTTGTGGGAACTCAGAAACCTGAGGAACACCGGGTCTCTGTGACCTTGCCCCCTGGTCTTTGGTCCCTGGTGTCTGTGGGGTCCCATGCACCCTGTCCAGAGAGCCAAGGGAAGGACTTGCTTTTTCCAGACCCGTTCAGTCTTGTGGGAAGCCCAGC
>NW_005871513.1:702963-714870 GCF_000147115.1 Myotis lucifugus
CCAGTGCTTCCAGGGCCCTCGGGTGGCGGGCCGGTCCCTCCTGTGCTGGCTCTTCCTTCTAGAGTCCCCGGGCCCAGAAGGGCCTGCAGGCCTGCGCCTCCAGCTGGGACAGGCTGAGGTGTGGCTGGGCCGGCTCGCAGACCAGGAGTTCCCTTTCACTGTCACTGTGGAGCAGCCGCTGTCTTTGCCTCCAGCAGC
This sequence comes from Myotis lucifugus, assembly GCF_000147115.1. NCBI lineage: Eukaryota > Metazoa > Chordata > Mammalia > Chiroptera > Vespertilionidae > Myotis > Myotis lucifugus. The sequence continues at coordinate 703,162 of NW_005871513.1, forward strand.
CTCTCCCGCTGTCTTTGCCTCCAGCAGCCTCTCGCCTTAGCCCAGCCCCTCCCTTTGCTGGGGCCTGGGGCCTGGGGCCTGGGGAAGCTGGTCCAGGGCCCTGAGGGTAGAGTGCAGAGAACTCTGCTCCACCCCCTCCCCAAGCCGCCTGCCTTTGCAAGGAGAAGCAGGTTGACCTTTGACCCTTTTTCAAATTCCAGGGCCCTGCTCCCCCCTTTTACAAACTCCCACCACTTCCTCCATGACATAAGCACAATGGCAGCTGACTTTGCCTCTGGCCTAGATCTGCTGCTGCTCCTCCCCCCAGGGACCACCCCAGCTGCTGCTCCCCACTTTCTCTGCCCCGGGCCCTGGAGCCTGGATGGAGCCTGGAGTCGCGCTCCAGCACTGAGCTTGGTTGCCTGTCCTTCCACGTCCACTGCACAAAAAGATCCCCTTTTCCTGCTCACCTCCTGGCCTCCCTCCAGGGCTGTGGCCCCCCCCCCCCCCCCCACACACACACACACAGCAGCCGCTGAGACGAGGGAACTGGGCGGCCATGGCAGGCCTCTGTCCCTCTAAACCAGTTGGAAGTTGCGACCACAGCCACAGAATGGAGCTCACCCCCTCTAAGGCCGTAAATTTTGTTCCACCCCAGCCAGGAAGTGCCCAACACATTCTGGTTGTTTCTGTGCGAGGAGGCAGAGCCTCAGATGCCTGGAGCCGCTGCCTGTGAGAACGGCTTGTGACCAGGGCCTGTGTGCAGGGAGCTGGGGGCTGGGGCCCTGGGGCCCCTCCCCTTCCTGGCCCTGTGGTGCTGAAGCATTGCCGTCCCCGGCCTGGGGTCTGCCTGCGGACGAGGCCAGCTTCTGGGGGCGCTTGTACATTCACTCTCTCCGTCTCCTCTCCTCTCCTCTGCAGCGCTCTGGGCCGAGGCCCTGGTGGGCTGGGTGTGGGGAGTAGGGCCATCCATCCCCTTGCCCAGGCCCTTGTTCTCTGCCCCCACAGGCTCCTGGGAGTTGCCCTGGAGGGGGCTGTCAGCTGGTTCTTACTGTCTCTGAGGTGCCAAGATGCCTTTTTCAGCCCAAAGAACTGAAAATTAGAAAAAATGGGTCTCGGACTGTTCTCAGGCTTGGGTTCCAGTGTCCCCATACCTTTACCTTTGTCCCAGGCTGGGACCTGGGCTAAGGGGTCCCCTAAAGAGCTGGATGGAGGGTTCTTTTTGCCTCTGGGGCCAACTCCCCCCTGAGGCCAAGCAATGTCCCTTGGCTGCCTCTCTTCTCGGCTTTTGCTTTGGGGGTTGGGCTGCCTTCTCTCTCTCTCTCTCTCTCTCTCTCCTGCCCCCCACTCTCCCACTCAACCTCATTCTCATTTGGTGGGTCTGATAGTCTTGGAGTGGGTGGGTCTTGGTGGGAGGGGTGGTCAGGAACAGGGCTGCTCTGAGGCTGGGCCACCTCCTGAGCCCGGACGGACACCTTTGGACTGACTGGTTTGAGCTCTGGAGTTGTCCAGGTCCCTTGGAGGCCTGAGCCGTGCAGCCCTCACCGCTCTGCTCTTTGCCTCCTTCCGCACAGTGCCTGGAGAAGTTCCCAGTGATCCAGCACTTCAAGTTCGGGAGCCTGCTGCCCATCCACCCCGTCTCACTGTGCTAGGAGGGGCTGAGCAGCCAGAGCCGTGGCCGCAGTTGCAGTTCCGGTGTCTGCCCCTCCCGCCCCCAGCTATGGTCCCCTCCCGCCCCCTCCCTCTGTTCTTTCTGTTTGATGAGAGGCTGTCTGTTGGGGTGGGTAGTGGGTGCGGGTGGAGGAGGGCTCAGGGCGTAAGGCTGAAATACTCAAGTTGGGAGAAGTGACCAAAGTGTGGCCAGTTTCCTGACTCCGCCAGGTGGCTGGTCCCTGGGCCGTGCCCCACCCCTAGCCTGCCTCTCCCTGTCCAGTCCTATTTTGAGATCCAGGCTGTTCTGGGCCACTGCCCCCAGGGAGGGAGGGTTTTGCTGATGTTGTTGCTCTCTTGGGGTTGGAGCAGTTGCCCCCCACAGGTGGGTCCATTTCCCAAGCCGCATTGGGTGGTGGGTGTTCTGAGGGCTGGAGGCCGAGACTGGTGGCAGCCTTGGCTGGAGTCGGGCAGGGAGAGTCATTGGCTGTTCTTGCCAGTAACCCTTCCAGCTCCTCACGGCTGCCCTGGGCCTTTGAGTACCTGTGTTCAGTGCCTCATCCTGGCTTTTCTGTTCTCTGGCCTTGGCTTTGCTGGGTTTTCTGCCATGGCCAAGCCTGTCCTCCCCGAGAATAGCCTCTGGAAGCTGCCCTTTGGGTGGGGCTGGGCTCCTGGTGAGGCCTCCACTCCAGCTTTCTCTGGGGGGCAGGGGGAGTGGGGGGGCGGCAGGGACTGAGGAGGGGCTCTGGGCCAGCTGTGGTTGGGGAGAACCTGGCTTCCTCTCCGTGCATTCTCACGACCACTTCTGTTTCCTCCTCACCGCGGCTTCTTTTCCAGGGCCCTTGGCCTTGCTTCCCTGCCCTGTGGACGGTGGTGAGTGGCTGCGGGAGGCTGAGAAAGCCTGCTCCCTTTCCTCCCCCCTCCCTGGACTCCCTGCTCAGGATGAGGGAGCGATGGCCCCCCAAGCCCAGGCTTTGGCTCTGAGGATGGGCAGGCCCACCCACAGGGTGAGGGGGTCCCGGTAGCAGCATGTCCGTTCCGGAGTTTCCTGGGGCTGCTCCTGGGACTGACTCTTGCAGACCCGCCCCTGCCCAAGCCCGGGCTGCCCTTCCGCATTCACCACTCCTCATGTCGGCCCACATGCCCTTTGGGGACGGGGAGCACACGAGAAGCACAATCCAGGGTTTGACCCTGGGATCCGGGTCAATGGCCTGGCAGAGGCTGGGACAGGAGTCACTGGAGCCACAGACATAATTCCCCGAGGAGAGGCGCCATCAGTGTCCACCTCCCTCCTAGGTCCAGACCACGCCTTCCTGTGCCCCCACAGGCCCCTCAGCCCCTTGGCGCCTTCATTGCTGTTCGGATTAAAGCCTCTGTTTTGCACCTGTCATCTGTGTCTTTTTTAAAAATAATGTTTTTATTGATTTTAGAGAGAGAGAGAGACATCCATCTGCTGCCTCCCCAGAACTCAGATCCAGCCCACAAACCTGGGCATGTGTCCTGACTTGGAATCGAACTGGCAACCTTTCGGTGCATGGATGACACTCAACCAATGGAGCCACAGCAGCCAGAGCCACCTGTGTCTTTCATGTCACATGTTCTATCTTCACAGGACTATGTGTCCCCCCCATCAAGTCCCCTTCCCCTGGGCCCTGGAGTCTAGGGCTCGAGCTGTTTCACCGGGGTGTGGGGTGGGACTTTCCTGGGCAGTGAGGAGGTGCCCCGCTGGACCTGTTGTGGTTGCCCACGCAGGCATGGGAGCGGAGACCTGGGTTCAAATCCTGAGTGTCTGCACCCCGGCTCTAAGGTCTTAGGTAAATTACTGAATCTCTCCGAGCCTCAGCTTCCTCATCTATAAACGGGGACAATCCCAGGGCAGCTGCCGGGATGGGGGAAGGATGTGAAGTCCTCAGCCCGGGGCCTGGCACAGAAGTGCCCAGTGCTCACTGTGGCTCTTCCTGGAGAAGCAGCCCCTCTGGGCTCTGGCTCAGCCCAATCTGGCCTGGGAGCCTTGGGACCGGACTTGGCTATGAAATGGGCCCCTGCAGTTTTTAGGGGTGCCCTCTTCCTCTGTACCCCTGTGTCTCATCCTGGTGAGGGGGGGTCGGCTGTTGTGCCTGAGACTCCTTGGACTTCCTTCCACACTCCTGCCCTGGGCTTCCGTCTCCAGCGAGGCTTCTCAGAAGACAAGAGCCGGAGTCTTCTCCTGGCCTCGAGGTCTCGCCGAGCAGGGGAGCCGCCATCCTGGAGCCCAGCTCTGGAGTCAGGCCGCACTCGGTAGTGAGGAGACCCTGATCTGAAACATGGGCAGAGTGATACTGAGAGCACAGACATGCGCTCCTACAACAGCTGCCTGCACACCCCTCGTTCTAGTGTGGGTGCAGCAGCGGGCCCTGTGCCAGATGCTGGGGGTGCTGTGCATGAGGAAGGACTGGCGAGGGGGTTACCTGCGTCACAGGGTTCACGGGTGGGTCGGGACAGGCACCTCAGAGGACATGAGAGCTGAGACCTGAGGAGGAGCCAGGGGCGGGGCAGCGGGGACCAGGGGCAAGGGTGGGAGGGAGTGGGAACCAGGCATGGTGGCTCCCGGAAGCACAGGGCCCCGTCCAAGTCCAGAAGCAGGAAAAAGGACTGCGCAGTCGGGTTGCAGAGCTGAGCTCTGGTGGACACCTACTTCCCCTGGAGGAGTTTTGTTGTAAAGGAGCAGGGACCAGACGGGGAGAGGGTGGGGGCTCGAGGTCATGCTCAGGCGGTCTGCACACCGTTCTGTGCGGGAGTCACCAGGAGCAGGAGAGGCCGTATGCAAGCGAAAGGGAGGGGCCTGGAGGGAGCATCCCTGACTAGGTGCCCGGCTGCCTGTCCACGGTGCGGGCACCTCGGTGGCGCATTGTGCTGGGTTTACTTCAGAGAAACTGTGGCCATGGGTGCCCGGGGCCGAGTGGGGGAGGGGCCGGAGGCGACGGGTGGACGAGGTGTGGACAGTAGGGCCAGCGGGACACGGAGGACATTGGCCAGGGCTGCAGGGGGGGAGCCTGCCGAGGAGCTGGGATGGGGCATGCGGGGGAGCGGTACCGCCTGCCACACCGGCTTGGCCTGTGCTGCTGCCTCATCCTCGGAGGGGCGTGGGCCTGGAGCTGGGCCGGGAAGCGGGGGCTTCTCACCATTTGGGCAGAGAGGCCCCAGGAACAAGGGGACCGCCAGCCGTGCTCCTGCCTGGCGGTCAGGGGCCCGGGGGCACTCCGTGCTCACGGGGTGAAAGCGAAGAGGCCTCTCCTTTTTCAAGGAGAAAACCCGCAGGAAGCAGCTGGAGTGGGAGGCGGCGAAGGTGAGCGCTTGGTGCGCCAACACTTACACCAGCGGGGAAGCCAACGACAACTACCCACGTGCCACCCACAGGACTTTGGGGGACACGGTGGGAAAGGTGAGACTCCTGCCGTCAAGAGCCTTCGGGGAGCCATGTGCACAGCTTGTAGGAAGGGGATGATCCCGCGCCTCCCTCCCTCCTCCCCAGCCTCTTTTTTTTTAAATCTTTAATTTCTTTATTGGTTAAGGTATTACAAATGTGTCCTCTTCTTTATTGCTACGTTCATGTAAAAAGTTTGATATCTTTGGGGTAGTAAAGAAAGCCACAGTGTATATAAAGAAAGTTGTAGGAAGTTAAAAAAAATGGCTTTAGTGTTTAGAAAAGCAGTTATGAATTACTCCTTGGGTTTACTTATCCAGGCGATCGAAATTCTGGGTTTGGAACTCTTGGAAGTCCTGTGGGATGGTGTCATTGCAGCGATACCTAAGGTTGGACCAAATGATGTTTTCTTGGGAGAAGCAGAAGACGCCGAGCCGGCCTCCTCGCATGGTGGTGTCTGTGGTGACTCCAGAGTCAGCCACCAACTCAGAGCCTTCACAGAATCGCACCCTGGCGTAGCCCACCTGGGGCCTGTGCTGCAGGAACCGGCGGGAGGACACCTTTTCCTTCCAGCCCACGTTCCTGGAGTCCTTCCACAGCAGCCTGACCTGGTCGCTGGTGTCCGTGTGCCACAGGGAATTTCGGAGATGCTCCCCTGGACCTGTCTGGGACTTAACAGCCTTAAGCTGAATGCCAGGTTCTGCAACAGCCCGGAACGGGGTGGCCTGCCAGTACGTCTGCTCTGTCTGCTTCCACGTGACCGCGTAGGAGCTGGAGCTGTCCTGGGAACCAAAGATGAAGCCGGCATAGTCATCATCCGTCTGGGTATTGACGTGGGAGGTCCCCTCGCAGTCAACTCCATTAAGAGCCGTGTATCCGACTGCCAGCCCAGGGTCGCTGTTCATGGTCTGCACAGTCTCCATGCCCTGGTTCAGGACCACCCAGTTGGGATCGATCTGGGCGTCCCCTTCAGGGTCCAGGACACGGTCTGGTCGGCCCTGACGTCGGTCAGGGTGGCCTCAGCATTCTCCGGGCAGACGTCAATCCGATCGATGACCTTGTCCTGGTCAAAGTCTGTCTCACAGAGGTCTCCCACGCCGTCACTCTTGCTGTCCTCCTGGGCCGGGTTGGGGACCAGCCGCAGTTGTCCGGACCAGGGGGCACCAGGTCTGGAATGCCGTCATTGTCATCATCATCATCCCACTCGTCACCGATTCCATCCTTATCAGTGTCCAGCTGCGAACTGTTAATGACGGCGGGGCAGTTGTCTGCGCTGTCCTGGTGCCCGTCTCCGTCGCTGTCCTGATTGGTGTCACAGGAGCCCCCAGCCAGATCGTTGTCCACATCAGACTGGTTGGGGTCGCTGACATCAGGACAACTGCCTCAGGCATCCCCACGCCATCGCCATCCCCGTCCTGTTGGTCACGATTGGGAACTTGCTGGCAGTTGTCAGAATGTTTTTTATTCCATCTCCATCCATGTCATCATCGCAGGCATCCCCTTCCATCCCCATCGGTGTCTTTCTGGTCATCATGTAGGACGTCCCGGCAGTTGTCACAGGCATCCCCAACGATATCTTGGTCGCTGTTCCTTTGGTCCACGTTGTGAGTCAGGACACAGTTATCCTGCTCATTCAGGACCCCGTCGCCGTCAGCATCCTCATCACAAGCATCGCCAGTGCCGTCTCCGTCTGCATCTTCTTGGCCGTAGTTTGGCACGGACTTGCAGTTCCTTGCAGAGCATGGCAGTTCCTCGTCTGGGTAACTGTCAGTGTCCACATCCTTCCCACAGAAGTAGCCACCGCCAGCCCATCTGACACGCACGTCACATCCCCTGCCTCTCCTCCATGCACTGCGCGTTCACACCGCCAGGGTTCAGTTCTGGGTTTCTGCAGTTTCCCTCCGGTTTGCATCCCCTCGTCTGGTCACCAGTGTACCCGGGTTTACAAGGCCCGCAGCGGTAAGATCCTAAAGTGTCAGTGCGTATCGAGGTGAGAACACACGCTCCATTTCGACACTCATCAATATCAGTGCAGACCTGTTTATTAGACTTAGCAAAGCTGATCCCCGCACCCTGCACCATGGACCCTGTGAAGCCCCCGGGCAGGCGTCACATCTGAAGCCGGGAGCTAAGTTCACGCAGCGCACACCCGGGTAGCAGGGATGGTTTTTGCACTCATCAATGTCAGGGCAGCGCCTCGCGCCTCCCTCCCTCCCTCCCTCCTCCCCAGAGGCGCTCCCCCCTCCTCCCTCACCTCTTCAATCCCCGGGCTGATGCTCTATCCACTGAGCCAAACCAATCTGCACTCCTCTACCTCCCTTTTTTTTAGGGCCTAAGGTAGAGGGTTTCAATCACCTTCTTTTTCTGGTGGATTCAACTAAGACCACTTTGTTGAGGGTGAAGCACTCACATTTGCCTCTTTGTTGATCACTGAGAGAGAAAGAATTCTACAGGGCCCCTGTAGTTACATTGTGAAATCCCTATGTGAGGGAGAGAGAAAAGGAGAATATGTCATTTCTTTCCATGTCTCTAATATTCAGAAATATTCCCCCAAGAAAATTGGGGAGAAGAGACAGGGAATAAGATGATGTGTGCCTAGCTCCTGAGAAGCCTTCTCAAACTCTGAAAGAATCACAGGAGAACTCCCTGTGCACTAAAAGGCATCTCTGCTCAGCCTCGGTCTTGAAGAATGTCTTGGCTTAGTAGTCCTTTTCCAGAGAGCAGGTTGCCTAACTTAGTGAAGAAGTTGCACCATGTCTATGTTTTCCATCCCATTCCTCTGACCTCATCCTCTTAGATTTCTTCTCCGCAAAGCCAATTGAACAGTTGTATCTCAGACTCAGGCTCAAAAACCTCTCGGATGAGTTGTCACACCTGTATCCTACTCTCACCTCACCCTGGCATAACCATGTTACATGTTTATCTACTTTAAAAGATGGTGAGAACATCAGGAGAGACTATTGGGAGAGCTATGGGCATATTGACTACTTATTATCTCATCCTAATCTCTAATTTATTATTGCAGTTCTTCCAGAGCAGTCCAAACAAGACCCCAGAGGCTTGAAATAGTGTACAACTTGGGGAATTATGATGTGTTCCAACCATAAAGTGAAAGAAAGAATGGAAGGAGATGAGGTTGGAGAAAGGGGTCCCAGGCTGTCCTCACATGGAAGTCATTACAAAGCCTCTCTTTCCCACACGCCATCTTCACTCTCTCCCTTTCACCAGGTTCATCCATTTGCTTTAAGATAACCCCTCCATTGAAAATTGAAAAGAATTCAGGCCTTCGTCAGGATTTTCACCTTTATCCTGAGAACAATAGGAAACCATTTGGCAGACTTAATTAAATGAGTGATCAGAGCAGGTTTTCTTTTTAAGTTTATTCTCGTTCCCACATTGAGAATGGTCTGAGAAGGAATGGACAAGAAAGATTTGGACAGAGCAGCCAGGTGGTGATAGGTAAGAGAGATCATGGTGAACTGAAGTGGTGGGAGCAATAAGATAGAAGGAGTATTGGTCAGGTGTGGAAAGTATTTCCAAGGCAGGATTGATAGGTCTTGCTGATGGGTTGAATGATCTTTTCCCCTCTCTGCCTCCACCCCCTTGGGCATTTAACTTTGAAGTGTCCTCTGCCTCTGTCTCTGGACTTGACCGTGTGCCTGGCTTTGGGTAATAGAATGAAGCAGAAGTGCAAGTATGGTGCTTCTAAGTCTACAACTCGAGAGGCCTTGCTCTTTCTTGTGTTTCTGTCATCTCCATGAGGACATTCCTGAGGTAGCTACTGGCATGGAACAGATACGTGGCAGAGACTTGAAGTGCCCAGTCAGCCCAGTTGAGACTCGTCTAGATCAGTGGGCAGCAAACCCATTAGTCAACAGAGCCAGATATCAACAGTACAACGATTGAAATTTCCTTTGAGAGCCAAATTTTTTAAACTTAAACTATATAGGCAGGTATATTGTTATTAACTTAATTAGGGTACTCCTAAGGTTTAGGAAGAGCCACACTCAAGGGGTCAAAGAGCCGAATGTGGCTCGCGAGCCGCAGTTTGCCGACTATGGGGCTAGTGCGTTGGCCCAGGTAAGAGGGTGAAGCCCTGGGCTGGGAAGAGGGAGATCCAGGCAGGATCTGGTGCTGAGGAGGAGTCTCAATGACCCTGGGGACACCTCTGTGCCTGGCAGGCCCCCCGGGAAGGGGCAGGCCTGGGAGGAATGCTGTGCTCAGCTGTGGTGCTGAGTTTGCGGAGTTTCTTGGGTGGATGTTTGGGCCTGGCTGATGGTGGGGCTGGCGGGGCTGCCTAGACCCAAACCCTGAGCTGGGGGAGTCTGCGCTGCAGGGACTCCCAGGACCCCTGAGCCCTGCCAGCGCTCCAGCCCCAGGCTCCCTCCCTCCCCCTAGGTCTCTGGTCTCTGGTCTATTCCTCAGGCTCCCTGGCCACCAAGCAGTTAAGGTCTGACCCTCTTCCCAGAATCCTTTCCCCAGTGGGAACCCCTTCACTGCTCTGCCAGTCCTCACCCGGCCCTCGGTCAGGGTGGGCGTCCTGGAAGTGCCCACACGCTGCCCACCTCTCTCAGCGCTCAGCACACCCTGGCTGGGGGGTGGGGTGGGGTTGGAGGCTCTGTGTGTGTGTGACATCGGCAGCTCCAGGAGCTTTGGGGGGGGCGGGGGGTGTTGGAGGGGCAGCCACCCAGTGGGAAGATGGGGTGGTGGGGCCGTTTGCTTGGTAGACACAGCTTCTCTTTACTTGGGGTTTCTGGCGGGGCCGAGGCCGGTCCCGTATGATCAGCACCGGAGCAGACTCGAGCAGGACTTTTCCTGATGAAACACTGGAAGTACCCTCGTGTCCAACTGTTGGCGCGCCTACCTGTTTGTTTCTCTGCAAAGGTGCCTCAGGTGTTGTGAAGCAGAGGGAACAGCTACGAGGTTAATACAACCTCTAGTGTAAAAAAGCAAAAATCGACAGTTTTGTTCTGTCTCTGTCCGTCTACAGAGACCAGAGGCTGTGTTGCCAGGTAGTGATGTGACCGTCTCTCGGTGGGAGGTGAGGGTTTGGGGAAATCCTTGCTGCCTTTCCTTGCTCCCAAAAGATGGCTGTACACTGAGTGGCCAGATGATTATGACCACCCATCAGCACCTCACTGACACTTCCCAAAATACTGAATATTGAAAACTTCCTAAGCACATGCTCTCAAGGTTTTATTATTATTATCATTTGCATAACTAATTCACTTCATTGTACTGATGGGGTGGTCATAATCATCTGGCCACTCAGTGCAGATGTGTAAACATTACGAAACGCAAAAGAAAGAGAAAATGATTGTGGGTACGTTTTAACTTTGCTTTTTTGTTTTTCATATTTGATTTTTAAATCTATGTCCACATTTTGTAATAAGAGAAGAAATGGATTTAAAACATTTCCCCTATGGAGTCTGGTGTACCTCCAGCGGAGACAGGAGGGGGCGGGGGGACACTTGCTCAGATACATCAAGCTAAGGACTGGGCCGGCAAGCGAGTTCTCACCGGGGGGTCTGCCTCAGAGCCTCCCTGAGAGGGAGGCGGGGCCCGGAGTGAAGCGCTAAAGGTGTCTCACCTCATCCTCATGGGCTGGCTATGTCCCCATTTCACAGAGGAGGAAACTGAGGCTCAGGTGGGTCAAGTCACTGCTGGACAGAGGAGGTGCTGCGTACGTTTCCTGCTGAAGCTCACGCTCCTACAGCCTCTCCCTGGGGCCGACCTAGAGCCTCAGGGTGGCTTCCACTGTGTTATGTTGTTCCCCTCAGTGGCCGAGTCCACCTCTCCGGGACTGTCCCAGACCCGGCCCCGTGTCAGGCACCTCCTCCCGGAGCCTGGCTTTTTCCCAGGAGGCTGGTCCTGTCCCCACAAAGACGGAGAGGTGGTAGCAGGGACAGTGAGGACAACTTTGGCTGATAGCCACGTGTCAGCCTGCAAGACATGCTGTGCGTGTGCCCTCGGGAGTCCCCACGTGGGCTGAGAAAGTGGCACCCCTTTCCCATTGCAGGGCGACTGCCAGGGGCTCCTGCCGCCCCGTAGAGTCAAGTGGGCTGCGGGGCTCAGCAGGGCGAAGTGCTTCCGGGAGACTTCTCTGCAGTAGCAGGAATATCTCACTCACAGCCGTGAGCTCCTGGGTCTCCCCCAGGCCCAGCCAGCCCGTTCGGTGGACAGGAGCCATCAGGCCCCAAATCCAGGCCCCCCGCCATTCCTCAAGTCCAATCTGAGAGCAGGTCCTTCGGATCTCCCTCAGGTTATAACCCAAATCTGGTCACTTCCTTTGCTGCACCGCGGCCACCTTGGCCTCAGCCACTGTCAGCTCTCATGGGATCATTGCACAGTCTCCTCTCGGGTCTCCCAACTGCACTCTACGCTCTGTGCTCAGGTTCCACACTGAGCTGCCCAGCATAGGAGTCCCCCCATATTCCTCAAGCAGCTTCTCACTGCCAACAGAACACTCCACTGCGGTCTGTCCCCTCTGACCCCTTCCACTCTCCCCCAGCCCCCTGCACTCCAGACATACTGCTCGCTTCCTGGCCCTCTAAGATGCCAAGCTCATTGCTGCCCCAGGGCCTTTGCACCTGCTGTTTTCTCTGCTTGGACTGCCTGGGCCCCAAGGTGAGCCTGGTTGTTTAGGGCTCAGCTCAGATGTCACACCACCTCCAGGG
>NW_005871513.1:715212-716754 GCF_000147115.1 Myotis lucifugus
CGACGCTCATCATGATCTGAAAGGTTTTATGATCTGATTGTTGACTTGGCCGTCATCTCCTCTCTCAGCAGAATGTAACCTTGGCGAGGGCAGGAGGCAGGTCTGTGTGGCTACCACTGAATCTCCAGAGCCTGGAGCAGGGGCTGCCCCCAGGGTAGGCAGATGCCCCCTCCCTAAATGTTGAGTGATGAATGAATGAAGCTTCCTGTTCCTGGAGCCCTGGCCAGGGGTAGGGCCTGGGGAAGTGGACCAGGTTCCTCCCCGTCCCTCAGGCCCCCCCCTCCCCCTACAGTGGAGGGGTGAACCCTAAAGACCTCAGGCCCCGGAGTGGGAGTAGGTGAGAGGCTCGCCCCTGCCTAGACACAGCCTCTGGTTGGCTGCCTGACAGACCCTGGTGCTGCCAGTGCAGGGCCAACATGCCTGTGACACTGCTGGGCAGGCATCCTGACCCCCCCCTCCCTGTGCCTGTGCCCATGGAGGGGACAGTGGTCACACAAAGAGGAGGCCCAGGCAGGGCCCAGGGCCCAGGGGAAGGGTAGGTGGCAGGAGGGCAGGTGAGTTGAAGCTCCATACGCTCTACTGTCCCATCAGACTTCACTTACAAAACACAGATGAAAAGGATTATGCCCTGGCCGGTGGCTCAGTGGTTAGAACGATGGCCCAGGTTCTGAAGGGCCGTGGGTTCAATTCCTGGTCAAGGGCATGTGCCTGGGTTGCAGATTCAAACCCTGGCCCATTCAGGGTGCCTGCTGAGGGGCAACCAATCGATACGTCTCATGTCAATGTTTCTCTCTCTCCCCCTTCCCTCCTTTCCACTCTCTCTAAAAATCAATGGGAAAAATATCCTCAGGATACTTTTTAATTAAAAAAAAAGATTATGGATTTCAAGACAACATAAACATTAAAGCCCATCGCCACAGCAGTGTTAACCCCCAAGCAGGGGGCCCTTGAATGCGGCCCCGGGACTGCATGGGTCACTCGGTGACTCTCCTGCTCCCGCAGAGAAAACCGAAGGGGCCCAGGACAGGCAGGAGGCACTGAGAGACGGTGACCAGCCTGACGACATCACGTGAGCCTCGGGGTCCAGTGCGCCCGGAGCCAGAGCACCATGGGCTTCCCAGGTCCGAGCCAGGCGATCCCCTCTTCCCTCAAGCTGAGGCCCGAAGAGTGTGCAACCCACAGGGGTGAGGGCCCGGCCTGGGCGTCTGGACACCAGCCTCCTTTCTTGGCTGAAAGCATCAGCGACGGGCGTCCAATCCGAATGCCTGCAGGTCATTTAGAGGTCCAACTGCCCCGCCCCACCTGGACCTGTTCTGTGCTCAGCCGGGTCTTTTATCTCAGACCTCGGAGCTTTCTCTGAACAAAGGGGAGCTTTCTTCCTTCGCCTTCCCAGCGCGCCCAGGCTGGCTGATGTGGTATCAGAGGAGACCCTCAAGTTTCACCCTGGGGTGGGGGTGTCGGGGTGTGTGTGGAGGAGCCTGGAGGGTGGCTGGCTGGGAACTGGGGCGTGAAAGTGGGAAGGTTGCATGGATGATCAAAAAC
>NW_005871514.1:0-6113 GCF_000147115.1 Myotis lucifugus
CAATAGCAAGTCCTAATTAACATGACACAATTCAGTTTTGCCATATATACAATTAACCTTCCCATCTGTTAAGCCAAATGAGCAAGTTATAAAACGCCCAGCAAATTTTGGTCATGGGGCATCCCCTTTGCTTTAAAAGAAGAGGGAGGGAAGAACATGGGGGACCTATCTTGTGGGGAACTTGAGAGGGCAGTAGACTTGGAGAGCTATATTTTCCTGCCCAGCAAGCTTCCTTAGTCCTTCTCCTTCTGTAATAACCCCTGCTCCCCACTCACACCCCCACCCCCCACATACACCATTCTTCAAGCTCATGAGGAACAGGCAGGTGTATGGGGCATGTGAGTCAGTCCTGGCCAATCACAACCTTATCCCATCATGGTCCGCAATCCCTGCCCATCTGTAACGAAAACACTGTTCCACGAGGTTGCTGACATGACTAAAGAAGAGCAAATAGCCCCTCCCATACAGCTTTTGAGAAGGAAAAGGCTCTTTTTGCTGGGGTCCATGGAGCATGACTGCCAGAGGCATGTCCCCTGCCCTCTGCACAAGGAAGTAGGGCGGGGCGAGGCCAGGTGGGTGGAGAGGAATCCGGGCCATGGTAGGTCCCTAGTTGGAGTAGCGAAGACCCTGATTTCCACAGCTCTCCCTTCCGTTCTCTGAACTGACCCGGCTATGTGAGCCAAGAAGTCCTTTCTTTCCTTTCCGTTAGGACTGTTAGCGGTAACCAGCAGAGCCTCACTAACCTCGAGTGTCTCGAGTAATCTGGAAAACAACTTGTGTACCTTGCGATAGACCAGAGGCCTCAAGCTGGCAGTGAGTCTTGCCTCCAGGCACGTTTGAACACATCTAAATGGGATGCCTGCATCTGGGACATCTGCTCTCCAGGGTGCCACAACCTCCAGCACTCCTGTGGTCTTAGAATCTGCTTCCCAGGTGCATGGAACCCGCCTGCGCTGGGAGGCCGGGCACGTCACTGCACAGTTATGGGGTGCCCATCACAGTCAGTCCGTGTGGACACCACTGCTCCCCCCAGAGGCATGGCACCCAGCCATTCACGTGGGCCACTGTGAATCGGGCCGCTGTGTACGCCGGTGTGCGACATGCAGTCCTGTTTAAAATCATTTGAGTATAGTTCCCCTGGTTTGGACATCATTCCTTCTAGAAGCACATCTGGCAACGCCATCCCAAGATCTCCCACAGCTTCATCTGGATGCTATGACCTAGGGCCGTGGTTGGCAAACCGCAGCTCACAAGGCACATGCGGCTCTTTGGCCCCTTGAGTGTGGCTCTTCCACAAAATACTGACTTCTGCTCATGGGCCACGAAGTTTCAATCGCACTGTACGTGCGTGCCCGCATGTGGTATTTTGTGGAAGAGCCACACTCAAGGGGCCAAAGAGCCGCATGTGGCTCGCGAGCCGCAGTTTGCCAACCACGGACCTAGTGTAAATGCTGACAGGGAAATCAAGTAGGCTGCATGGCTAACCTCTGCTGACCTAAATGAAGTCATCAGCCAGTTTTTGGAAAGAAATATCCAAGGCTAGGATACCTACACATCCAAAATATGCTTTTTGTCAGAAAAATAAAATTGCAAATGTGGATTAAGTGGTCACCGATACGCTAGGGATCACATTTAAAGCTTTCTGTAAGCACCTGTGAGCATATTGGTTGTTGGATCACAAACCGGAGGCCCGCAGGCCAAGTGCAGCCGCAGAGCGTGTTGTTTGGCCAGCACTGCCTTCCCTTTCTCTCCTTTCCTCAATTCAGTCAGATAGCCCTGGCTCCTAGGACCTGTGTTCCCAGTCCAGGCCCGGACCCTCTCCCCATGGCCTCATCAGCTTACTTCAGACAGGCTGCCTGCCCTGTGTGCAGTTTTGAGTTTTGAAACCCCTGGTATAAAGTGACTCAGATAAATGCTAGGAGAATAACACAATGATTTTAAAACACCACTCATATGCATAGCCCATGGACATAGGCAATGGGGGGATGAGACCTAAGAGGGGTAGGGGGTTGGGAGGAGGGGGGTAAAGGAGGGGAAAATGGGGGACATCTGTAAAACTATCAACAATAAAAATATATATAAAAATAAAAAATATATAAAAATAAAAAAACACTCAACTAAACTAAATATAAGAATGATATGGACATAGAAAAATCAGATTTGAAATGTCATAAGCAACACCTTGACACCATCAACCACCCAAGAACCAGACGCACATCTCTCCCAATCATTGCTCACATTTCTTAAGTTTTCAACATGACAGGAAACACGAATGTTGGGCTTTCCTCTCAAACGGCCACGTGGGCACGATCAGGACTCCCACCCTTGGATGTGTCACAAAAACCGGATCAGAACTGCCTGTCTCAAATGATGTGCAAATTCTCCTCCTTGGCCACGGGGCTCAGAGGAGGACCCTGGCGGCTCTCTCCAGCTCTGTGATCCCCAGGACTTGTTCACAGACTTGTCCCAACTACTTTAAACCAAACTTTGCAAGAGGCAAACACTCTCCCTCGAAAGGATCCTCGAGATCTTAAGCACACCAACCAGCTTCACGGCCACAAGGTCATGCCCCCGGTCGGGCCCACGTGCTCTCTGAATGGGGCTGTTTATCTGTTTATCATTTCCCAAGTTCCTGAGGAAACCATGTTGTCCGATTATTAATAATAGGCAGCTTGAATCTGGAAACATAACAGAAATGCATGAAACTTCAATAGGAGAAAATGACCCCTTCTGAACACAATCCAGCTCTGAAATCTGTTTCAGTTTGAAGTCCACTATACTGTATTAAAATGTGAGGGCAACATTTTATCTTATTTACATTATGAAAAGTGCATTTACTGTAGCATTTCTGACAGATATTTTTCCATGACCCTTGAGAATAAACACTTAGATTCATTAAACACATAATCGTTTTCAGATGACCATCTAAGGAGGCAACTCGAATGAAACAACAAAAGTTTTATACATTACCATGCAAAAACCCATTGTCTATAGAAATTCACTTGGGCACAGTCTTGCATAAAGGCTGAACGTATTACTTTGTGCTTCTTTTCTAGGAATACAAAAGGAAATAGAAAACAACTTTCCCTAAAAGTGTAACACTGGGTTCTCTGTCAGTAAATCGCTCAACCACGTCTTTAAAGCACCCATTACAGTACATTAGAAGGCCGGCACCGTGTGCTATGTGCGTTTACAAGGTAAAACAAAATAATTAGCAAGAGAAGTATCTCCAGGCATATGAGCATGTGCATGTATATTATGCCTATATAATGTTTTGATTTATACATTAATCTATAACAAAAAAAGCACCTTTCTAAATGTGCCTCGTGGAGAGATGGAGAATTTATAGAAAGTCCCCTACAAGGAGTTCCCATTAGAAAAAGGCAAAGAGAGAAAACTGCATTTCCCCGGGGAGTGAATTCCTTTCCTCGCGAGGCAGAATGGAGCTACTGGCCCTAAGCCGGCTGAGCAGGTGGAAGCAGAGGGACCCAGGCTGAGAGGGGAAGACAGGCACAGATGGAAGGCTCTGCAGGCCTGCGTTATGGGGGGAGTGGCCTGGGCAGCTCTGAGAGCGGAGGGTGGGAATAGCGAGCTTCCGGGGGCAGGGAGGGCAGCTGGTCATGCCGTGGGGTGCAGGTGCTGAGAGAAGCAGCGAAGGAGAACGGGCAGTTAAGACGTTTGCAGCACTCCTCTACCCCGCGCATTCCCCTGAAAGCCTGCGTACAGCCTGACCTTCTTGTCTCTTCAACGGCGACCTGTCCACGGGCCAGACCACATGGAGCTCTAATTCGTACTTGAGTGACAAGCCTTTCTCTCTGTACTTCCAGTCTCGAGGTTATTTGCAAAATAAGACCTTCTAACTTGACTTCAATTGTGTGAAATGGAGGACATTTTTCACATTCTTGGGAATTCAATTACACTTTGATTTTTTTAAAAAAAAAATGTTTTTATTGGTTGTTAGAGAGAGAAGGGAGAGATAGAAACATCGATGAAAGAGAAACATCGACTGGTTGCCTCTGCAAACCCCCTGCAAGGATCGAGCACAGCCAGGGCATGTGCCCTGACCCAGAATTGAACCAGTGACCTCCTGGTGCGTAGGTCGATGCTCAACCATTGAACCACACTGGCCAGGCAATTGCACTGTGATTTCAATGAATGACCACCAAGGGCAGAATTGACCTTGGGAACGGAAAGGTGAATTGAAAATACATCTCATGAAGTTCCTAATCATTCCTCGCCGTGGCTTTAGTTATACCACAGATACTCAGGTTTTTAATGAGACTCACGAGCTAAGAGTCCAAAGCAGAAAGATGCAACTTAAGGAACGAGGAGAAGGGAGCAGAAAATGAGGCAGAATGTACGAGGCAGGGCATCACTCAGCGGACTGTGCAGCTGAGTCAGGTCGAGGTTGCCCTGCAGGCCACGGAGAGCCGCTGTGAGGTTCAGGCAGGGATTCTGGCAAGTGGGGACCGGAAGTCACCAGAGGGGCCTGCGAGCAGAGGTGGAGGCCGTGGCAGCTCCGGGAGAGCACTGGAGAGAGAATGGGGAGGGGAGTGTTCTCGCTCAATAGCACTTTGTGAGAAGCCTATCCCACCATGAGCTCGTGGATTGTGGAGAGGAATACCTGATTCCACAAAGTGCTATTCACAGCGTGGTCTCAGCAAACTGAACACTTCGATCCTCACGGCAGTCGATTGACTGCTTGGCACATCTGCATCTTTCTAGGCGCTGCAACCTCAGTTTGATCAAAACTAAACTCATTTTTCCTCTCAAATGTATTCCTCTTCCTTTGCTGTCTAGGGGATTTCTCCTGAAATTTCTCTCTATTATCCCCCCTCTACGATGAAAAAACTGAGTTTTAGAAAAGTTAACTAGATCAAGGCCACACTTATTAATCGATAGGGCTAACATCAAGGTTTAACTGGTTTCAAATAGAATATTCTTTCGTTCTACTACTTAAGTTGTAAATGAACCTGACCATTTTTTTTTAGAAAACTTAATAATCTAGCGTGCTCATTAGAATCATATCAAGCTAAATATTTGTCTCTAAGCTGCTCTCCTCAGAAATGCATAGGGGATAAAGTAGTCACGTGCCACATAAGGATGTTTTAGTCAACCTTGGACCACATATGTGACGGTGTCCCATAGATTTGAATGGAGTTGAAAAATCCCTATCACCTGCTGATGTCATAGCTGTTGTGACATCATAGCTCCACGCATGACACATGTGTTATGGTGATGTTGGGGTAACAAGCCTATCGTACTGCCACTGTATAAAAGTGTAACACATAGAATTATATATAGTACATAACTGTATATACACTGAGTGGCCAGATAATTATGATCACCTGACGTTTGTAGGTGGGGAGGGCGGTTGGGGGCAACCAGGCTGGCAGGGAGGGCAGTTGGGGGCGATCGGGCTGGCAGGGGAGCAGTTAGGCATTGATCAGGCTGGCAGAGGAGTGCTTAGGGGGTGATCAGGCAGGCAGGCAGGTGAGCAGTTGGGAGCCAGCAGTCCTGGATTGTGAGAGGGATGTCCAACTGCTGGTTTAGGATCAGGCCTAAACCAGCAGTCGGACATCCCCCAAGGGGTCCCAGATTGGAGAGGGTGCAGGCTGGCTGAGGGACACCCCCCCGCCGCAAGTGCACAAATTTTGTAGGCAAATTAGGGGTGGTCATAATAATCTGGCCACTCAGTGTAATTTGATGGTGGTAAAAACACCTATGTTACTTGTTTATTTAGTTACTATACTATACTTTTTAATTGTATTTAAAAAAATTTTATCATTATTTTTTTAATTTTTATTGCTATTTTTAGATTATACACTTTCTACTTACTACATTTTTTTCTGTAACACTGTGTGCTGTGTCACAGCGGTAGCATCTCATGCATCTCGCGTTTCCTGTGCCTCTTGGTCGCATCATTTTCTCGTGTTTGACTTACTCTTGTGTTGCTTTGTACAGTAACAAGCTGCACAGACTCGCAGCCCAGGAGCGCTAGGCCCTCCACGCAGCCAGGCTGTGTGGTCGTCACGTCTGGTTCGTGTCAGTGCACAACGATGAAATCGCTTCATGACCCATTTCACAGAATGCATCCCTGTCACTAAGTGGCC
>NW_005871514.1:6213-7325 GCF_000147115.1 Myotis lucifugus
TACTGCTTTCATTTAAAAAATGTGAGGGCTAATCAGAGTAAAAAGATTAAGATGAATACAACAGACTAAGCTATATATAGTTAACTTGCCCATTCTAACACTTTCCATTTGTTTTCATCTTAACACCACACCTTTGTTGCTCTCACTACATGCAGGAGCATCTACAGGATAAATGCAGAGCACAATTTCACTCCTTCCATATGCACCACTCGGACTTTGTAGTAAAACTCTGCTAAGCACAGGTGAATAACACTACTGACTAGGATGGTTAAAGGTAGGAGAGAAAATTAACAACAACAAAAATCTGTAGCATCCATTGAGAGAGAAGCAAAAGATGTGCCCTTAACATCAGCATGTTAGTGGCAGGGCTGACAGCACAGAAGACTGAAGTGGCTCATCTGTTAGGGTTTCCCTCTGAGGGCAGCTGTCAGAGGGAGCCTGTGCCAGGGACCTGGCACCGCCTCCAGGAAGTCAGAGGCTGTAGAGCAGCGGAACAAAGGGCTCAGACATTTCCCTCAATTTCCTTTGGTGCCTCATAACAAAAACTCTTCCATTCCATATCTGGAACCCAAGGATCGCACTGGGATTGCCACTTGTAATGAGTGACTAACCGTATTTGACAGAAAGGTAAGTTCAGCTGCTGGAAGGCTCTGACATCTGAGCAGAGGGAAGGCAGAACCCCTGCTCTCCAGCTTCGCCTTTAGCTGACTGTTGAGAGGAACAACAGAGGACTTTGCGAGGCTGCAAAAAAGAAATTCCAGAGGATGCCAGTCGGGGAGTCGGGGTGGTGGTTTCATAGACTTCCCTGGGGAGAAATCCGGGAATGTTGTCCCCTAAATGCACAGGGAACAGAAAAACCTGGAGTACCAAATGGGATACACTAGCATCAAAGCCGGCTGTTTCAGAGCCACTGTCCATATTCTTTCAAACAACAGGAACTGGCTCACTGATATGCCCGGCACCCTGGGCTTGTGTGCAGGCAGCAGCAGGACTGGTGGGAGCATACACAAGGGAGTGACAGCCCTTCTTTACAAAGGTGACAAGAGGACACTGCAGCCCACAAAGGTGATGACAGCCCCCTATAAGAGATGCTAACAATGTTAAATGTGCTT
>NW_005871514.1:7425-8893 GCF_000147115.1 Myotis lucifugus
CTCCACCCCCACGTGCATAAATTCATCTCCATTCGCCTCATCACTGCCCCCTCTTCCTCTCCAACGCTAACCTCTTCTACTGAAACTGTGGAGTGTATTCTCTCCCACCTCCCTAGGGACCTCCCACCCATAGCTCCTCCCCTCTATGCTTGACTCTCTCTTTCTATTCATCGCGTCCTCCCTAAATAAGCAGGCTCAACTTTCTCCCATCGTTGAAAACATTTTTATTTATTTTTGAGCATACAAGTATTTCATTAATGTGTGAATACATACTTATTAAATTTTTAAAGAATTACACGTAAATTAAAAGTAAGTGCCCCTTAAATATAATTCCCCTCCCCATCCTTAAACTTTCACACAGCCCATTACTGTTATCCCCTGTCCATGAATACTTCCAGACTTCTTTACATGTGGCATTGTTTTATGTCTTCTACCCTTTTTAAATAACTGGCTTACTACTCTGTAATGTTGGGAGATTTGTTTTGTTCATTCAACAATATGCCTTATCACATCCAAAGGCCCCTGGCATTTCACATTGGTGATTCAACCAAAGCACATCAGATCAGTAATGGGAGGTCCTGCTTTATTCACTCTCTATACTACCAAAATTCTATTTTGCCCATTTAATAAGGGAAAGAGGTCTCTCATATTTCTAATTTTCATTTATCTGATCACAGTGTGATTACACATTTTCATATTCATTTTTCATATCCACATTAAGCATAATTTCATGTTTATTAATTATATTTCTTCTTCAGGGGACAGACTGTTTGTGCCTCTGACTAATTTTGTAATGGGTTGTTTGTCTCTTATTAATTGGGAGGAGTTATTTCCAATTTACAGATATTAATCTTGTTATATGTTGCATATTTTCTTCCAGAAACTAGCTTACCTTTTAATATTGTCTATGCTGGCTTTTGTTGTCCAAATTTTTCCTGATCGAGTCACATTTGTGTTTTGCATCTTGTGTCATTAAGAGGGTCTTCTGAACCAAAATCATAAACATATTTTCTCCATTTCCCTCTTTTTATTGCTTTCTTTTTTACAATTTGTCATTTAATTGATCTTATGTTTACTTTTTGTTAATGGCATGAGTTAGAATATAACTTTATGCTCAGTTGATAGCTAATTTCCATAGCACCATTTATTAAATGATCCATCATTCCTCAATTCTTTTTTTTATTGTTTGAAGTATTATATATGTCTCCTTTTTCCCCAATTGATTCCTCAATTTTTTTAAAATGCTATCTTTACCATAAACTAAATATTCATATATAAAGGGTGGGGCAAAGTATGTTTATAGTTGTTCATATGGAAATGATATAACAACTAATAAATGATAATACAAGAATAAACCATGTTTCGCATACTCACAATTGTAAACCTACTTTTGCCCCGCCCTGTACCTGAGACTATTTCTGAAATATTCATTCTATCCTATTAATTTATCTGTCCATTCTAGTGTCAA
>NW_005871514.1:13408-14662 GCF_000147115.1 Myotis lucifugus
AGATGAGGATATTGGGTGAGTAGCCACCTATGAGAGTACCAGTATACGTTATCTGGCTGTGTTGTCAATGTCTCTTTGTAGGCTTTGAAGTGCAAGTTGTGAAGCTGAGATATATGAATTGCTTACACAGTTTTGTCAATGAAACTGTACACTTTTTTTCCAGTTTAAAACAGGCTTTAGAAAAGCCAAATATTGTTGAGCTAAGGACCCCGATATTCAGTTTATTCTATTGTGTGACATGAATGTTATCAGTCTAAACATACCCCGCACTGTGTCCCTAGTAAAATAACTTTAGAGCAACTCCAGAATACTAACAGTTAACATGAGATAATAACATTGTCTGAACAGACTAATTATGATCCAGAAGCTTCCGTTTACTTTCCAAAGAAGTAAAGAGTTAAAATCAAATTATTCTGGTCAGTGAAGCCATTATGCACGATTCCATAATTACACATCAGGTTTTCTAAGGCAAGCAATAGTTTCCCTTTTACTCCCTGTAAATCCTATGAAAGCACCTTGAAGTGCTTCATACAAAAGCTGGTGCTCACATATTCATCGTACTGCTGCTCTCTCAGTGAGAGCTGCGAAATCCAGATTGGTTTTACTTGCACTTCAATTATTACGCTGTGGAACCAATCACCCTGAAAGGCTGATGCTCCTACACATGGTGACTATCATTCACAATCAGTCTGAAAAGAGACATCAAAGGCTGCTATTTCTAAAATGATTCTTACCACAGTTATGTATTAACAGAATATTTAATAATATTTTTTTAAACTAGAGGCCCAGTGCACAAATTCATGCACGGGTGGGGTCCCTTGGCCTGGCCAGCAATTGAGGCCTATTGGGGGGCCAACCGGCCAGGGAGAGGGACCCCAGGAGGTTGGCCAGCTAGCTGGGGAGAGGGGCCATGGGAGGTTGGCTGTGGGAGTGCACTGACCACCCGGGGGAAGCTACTGCATTGAGTGTCTGCTCCCTGGTGATCAGTGCATGTCAGAGCAACTGGTTGACAGGTCGTTCTGGTCATTCAGTCTTAATGGTCACTTAGGCTTTTATATATATACTAGAGGCTCGGCGCACAAAATTCGTGCATGGGGGTGTGTGTCCCTCAGCCCAGCCTGCACCCTCTCCAATCTGGGACCCCTTGAGGGATGTCCGAGAGGGATGTCCCACTCGGGATCAGGCCTAAACAGGCAGTTGGACAGGACTGCTGGCTCCCAACAGCTCACCTGCCTGCCAGCCTGATGCCCCTAA
>NW_005871514.1:15684-18078 GCF_000147115.1 Myotis lucifugus
GTTAAGAATGTTTTCTTTCTTTTTTTCCTCCACTAAGTCCAACCTCCATCCCATATTCTTCCTGGGACCTGATTTTCCTCTCCTCTAAGAATCTAAAGCATCCCACTCATCTCCGGTAGTATAACTGGGATGAAATGAAAATCAAAGACCAGAAAAGAAGTTACAAAGGCATGTGGTGGGGAAAAGAATAGAAGAGAAGGGGAAGAGGCACCACAGACTTAGGAGGTAATAAGAAATACCCTGAGAGAATCAATAAAGTCCTCCTAGGAAGAAGCTGATAAGGCACTAAAGCAGTGGTTCTCAACCTCTGGCCCTTTAAATACAGTTCCTCATGTTGTGACCCAACCATAAAATTATTTTCGTTGCTACTTCATAACTGTAATGTTGCTACTGTTATGAATCATAATGTAAATATCTGATATGCAGGATGGTCTTAGGCGACCCCTGTGAAAGGGTTGTTTGACCGCCAAAGGGGTCGTGACCCACAGGTTGAGAACCGCTGCACTAAAGAGAACAAGAGCCCCAGGAAGTTCCTCTTAATGGGCCCATGCATGTACTGACTCCTTCTGAGCTCCAACACTGGGTCAGTGGCTTGGAAGGGATCCAGGGACATACAGGGAAGAACTAGATTGTCTGGAATCAGAGCAGGAACTCAGGGGCAGCTTTATCCCAGACAAAAGTGCTCACAGGAATCACTGTTCCTATCCTGAGACCTCCCCTGTGGCAGAACTGACTGGAAGGTTCCATATCTGAGTCTCCATCAACCTCACTCACACTGTTCTCTCTGCCCTGGTGATTCCCTGAGAACCCACCCACCCAATTTGCAGCCCTGTCCAAGCTGTTTGCAGCTGTTTTTCCACATGAATGGTAGGACCTGGATCAGGCTTCAGACTTTCCTAAAATCTCTCAAACAAGCAGCAGCTGGCATCAGCATGCCCCATACCTCTCAATAAGAGGCCCCAGGCCCGGCACTAGCAGCAGCCTGCCTTGCTTCACAGGTTGGCTTCTCCTGGGCACTTCCAAGCCCAACACAAGTAGCAGCCTTTTTCAGATCTCTCTGTAGCTCCTGCTGGGTGGCCCCAGACAGGGCACAGGCAGTGGCTGACTTTGCACCTCCAGGGGGGGCCCTGAGCCAGTGCACCCAATGGACAGCTTCAAACCATGCCAGATTACAACTGCACCCATCCACGAGCGACCCACTAAGGGTCAGACTCGGTGAGCACCAAACCCCCCTGAAGCAAGTCCTGCTCCACAGGAGTGTCTCCTGTACAGCAGTTCTTCCACTGTAGTCACAGCTGGTCCTCACAGCCAATTGGCCTGGGGGTCAATTCCTCCCAGTGATGCCAATAGCAATCAAAGCTCAACTACAACAAGACTATGCACACAGCCCATACAGGGACACATCCAGAGTGCTCAGGTCAGGTGACTGGGGAGGCTGAGCTTACAAGACACCTACTACTCAAGGCCACTCTAACAATTCCAGGAAACTAAACAATTCTATCAAATACATAGAAACAAACACAGGGAAGCAGCCAAAATGCAGAGACAAAGAAACACGCCACAAATGAAAGAACAGAATAAATCTCCAGAAAAATAACTAAATGAAATGGAAGTAAGAAAACTGTTCAGAACAATGGTTATAAGGATGCTCAAGGATCTTAATGAGACCTTGAAGGGACTCAGTGAAAATTTCAATAATCTTAGTGAGAATTTCAAGGAAATTGGTGAGAATGTCAAAGAGATGAAAAAGGAGCAGTCAGAAACAGAGGATACACTAATTGAAATGAAAGATAATTTACAGGGAATCAACAGTAGAGTAGAGGAGGCCAAGATTAAAATAAGTGATTTGGAATATAAGGAAGCAAAAATACCCAACCAGAAGAGAATAAAGAAAAAAGAATCCAAAAATATGAAGATAGTGTAAGGAGCCTCTGGGACAACTTCAAGAGTACCAACATCCGAATTATAGGGGTGCCAGAAGAAGAGAGAGAGCAAGATATTGAAAACCAATTTGTAGAAATAATGACAGAAAACTACCCATACCTGAAAGAAATAGACTTACAAGTCCAGGAAGCACAGAGTCCCAAACAAGAGGAACCCAAAGAGGTCCACACCAAGACCCATCATAATTAAAATGCCAAAGGTTAAAGACAAAGAGAGAATCTTAAAAGCAGCAAGAGAATAGCAGTTAGTTACTGACAAGGGAGTGCCCGTAAGACTGTTAGCTGATTTCTCAAAAAAAAACTTTGCAGGCCAGAAGGGAGAGGCAAGAAAAATTCAGTGATGAATAGCAAGGACCTCCAACCAAGATTACTCTACTCAGAAAAGCTATCATTTAGAATTGAAGGTCAGATAAAGAGCTTCACAGACAAGAAAAGCTAAAAGATTTCATCA
>NW_005871514.1:18415-76414 GCF_000147115.1 Myotis lucifugus
ATCTTTATATTTTTTATGGACTATGTTTTAGAGTAATTTTCATATCACTGGGCTATTCTAGGTTTGTTTAAAGAGTTTGAAATACTTAAGGAGATTATGATTTCAATTTGAAAGATGTAGTTGATTTCAGATTTGTGATATTAAATTGGAAGATACAAGAAGATCTGATTTAAATTTGGAAATACTGTAGGGATATTTAAGAGAGGTTCACTTACTACATGTACATGTCTGATTATTAGTATTATTAAGTTGCTTGTTTTTGAAGTTGCTTACTAGATGTATATGAATTAGTGTTTTTTAAGTTGCTTACGTGCTTAGAATGATTTTTTTGTTAGGTTTCTAAGTATGCCCCACCAGGTAGTTGAGTTGCTTGAGAAATCAGACGCGTTAAATATGTAAATGAGGTTTCAAACTGAATTACCTAAATTGGAATCAGAATTAATTTTTCAGTGAAAATTCAACTCTTAAACTTAAATGAACCAAATGTTAATAAAATAATAAATGAAAGAGGCTATTCTTACTTTTATGTAAGAGTGACTAGATTTAAAAATATAACTGTAAGATTTGTAGGTTGAAGTAGGTTTCTGAATGCACAACTTGAATGGATTAAATATTCATTTAAAACCCAATTAAATATAAGAAGTCCTTGTAAAAATTCCCCTTGGACCATAAAATACTCAATGAAAGCAGGCACTTTCTCTGCTGTTTCAGACCGGTGTCCCTGGAGCCTACACCAATGTCTGCACATAGCAGGCCGCGAAAAGGAATACACACGTGTAGGGTTTTGAGCTGGGAATCCATTTGGAGCTATTTCTTCAATTCCAACCTGGTCTCATTCTGAAGAACAAATTAGAACAACCAGTCACACCAACATTGGTGAAAAAAACCTGTGTTCCTGAATATTTGTAGATTTAAGGACAGTTAAATTTTGGGCCAGGGTTGCCAAGAGATACTGCAGATGACAAGAACTGTGTGAGCATGGGCCAGTAGGACTGGTTCCTTGGCTGGCGACTGAAGATGGGCCATAGGAAGAAAGGAAGCAGGGAGTTGGATGGTACATTGCAGAATCAGAAATAAAACGAAGCGGACTTGGGGCTCCCTTGGGAAGTTCGCCACATGCCACTAAAGTGAGCAGAAGCGCGGCCGGCTGCATGGGGTTGGGGTCTTGGACAGGTCAGGATGAGCATCTGCAGGCACTTTCAGAGTTGGCCGTGAACTATAGCACAAATGTAACTGCGGAGCATGTGCGGGAAGTGGGGCCGAGGCAGCAGAGTAGAGTGGACAGTTACTTCCAGGACACGAGCTGGGAAGGGAAGTCGTTACAAGGAGAGGTCAGTAAAAAAGATGCAGGCAAGTCTGAGGAAGTAATTGCCTGTTATTTATTTACACTTTAATTGTGAGGTTTGGCTTCCCCTATAGGTTTTAGACTGAGGAGAACCTTCTATAATGACAGCAAGTGAGTGGATGAGGGCAACACGAGGCCTCCCACAGACGAGAAAGTGCAGTTCTCAAGGGGAAATCTAAATCAATTCTATGAACAGTACTAACATGTGAGCACATACATGAGCCAATAAAAATGCTGAAAGACTGGTTCCTAGCGCCTGGCGTGTGCTGAATGCTGTGTTATGAGCTGGAGACACAGCAGTGCCCAGTACAGGCGGGTGCCCTGTCCACATGGGCCTTCCATTCTAGTGGAAGGAATTAGAATCTAAAATAATGCCAACTTAAAATATAAAGGCATATATAATTCCATGTGGTGACAGCTGCTATAAATAAGATAATAAAGCAGGGGAAGGAGACAGGGAGTGAAGACTTGCAGCGGTTCTCAACCTGTGGGTCGCGACCATCGAAAAACACATATAGCATATCAGGTATTTACATTACGATTCATAACAGTAGCAAAATTACAGTTATGAAGTAGCAACGAAAATAATTTTATGGTTGGGGGTCACCACAACATGAGGAACTGTATTAAAGGGTCGCGGCATCAGGAAGGTTGAGAACCACTGGAGGATCATTGGGACAGGGAGGAGCAGATCAGAGTTCAGCTTGGCATTTGAGGGTAGGAGATAGAAGCTGAGAAAGAGAGATAGAAAGTTGATAGCCTGAGAACCAGCGGCATGACAATCACCTCTAATTCCCCCACATGATGGCAGCCTTGATTCTGAGACGGAGAAAGCTTACACTTCTTTCCCCCTTCCCATCGCTCTGACAGGTGGCTGTGAGTGTAAGGAGCCGGGCCCTAATGCATCAGGGTCCTCTGGACCCAAATATACAGTGTTTGTCATGACAGGGGACCACATAAAAGCACGGAAAGCTGTTTGCTGGTGAATGTGACGTGTGGAGAAGGGGCGGGAGCTGCCTATGAGCAGGGGTCAGCCACCAGCACGGGAGAGCTATCGGCAAGAAACAGCAAGAACGTGCTTGTCATTCCTCTCCTCTAGTCTGAGTTAAAGTGCGAGAATAAGAGGGAGGCCACTTGGTATGCCTTTCAAAAGGAATAACGTCGCTGTCCCTGTGTGACCCACTTTCAGCTTGGGAAGTCAGAAAAAGCAGAGCAATTTCTTGTACCGGATCTGTTTTCAAAAGAGTGGTCAGAAGATGAGTTCAAACACTGACTCATCCAACAAGGGGTGCATGATTAGGACATGAAACTCGTTAGAACTTGGTCCTGGAGCCCAAGGAGCCCTCGGCAGTCTCTCCCTGGGGACAGGAAATGCAGAACCCATACATGTCAGAGTCCCTGACCCGGGTCGGTCAGCCTTGCTTGAATACTTCCTGTGATGAGAAGCTCATTTCCTCACGATACAGCTGTTTCATTTTCGGTCAAGTCTAACTGCGGCACAGGCGTTTGGTACCCAGAACTCCGGGGCACCTCATGGTCACGCTCCCTGCTTGCTTCTGTTTTGCCTCGTCAGGCCCTCCACATTACATTAATTATCTATAATCACTCAAATAAGAAGCGCAAAGGCAACTCAAACCCTCCCCCATTGTAATTTTAAGAAATATTTAATATTAATTTCAACACCGCAATACAATTCTGTGAAAACATATTTAAGTCCATTTTGAGTACTGAAAAATGGCATCTACTTAAAATGAAATTTATCTAGAAAGATATCTAAAATTATAAGAATCATTGAAGCATTTATTCCTAAGATTAAATATTGAGCAATTTTGACTAAACCATAAAATCCTTATTTTAGTTAATGACTAGAAAGTGACTCGAATAAATTTACTCTTAAAAATAATTTATTTTTACTTAACACCTATACATTTCATTCATAAAATAAAGGATGAAATACATTTTCCTAGAGGGTTGGCTTAGATGTTATGAGAAGTTGCAAAAACAGATCCAAGGGGGGGAAATAAATGAGAAAATCTAATAAAACAAACCAAGTTAAACATTTCAAAGGTCACTTTTTAATTACTTTGCAAAGCACCCATTATGTAAACAAAGCTCTACTCCAAAGTTATGCGGCCCCCCCCCCTCCTACCCCCCCTCTGCCTACTACCTGCCTTCTCTGGTTCTTAAGGAAACAGCAAAAGTTATTCCAGGTCCCTTCTCTCCGAACACTAATGCTAAGTATGCAGGGAGCGTGGTGCAAGCGCACATAGGACTTCTGCATCAGAGGCCCCGCAGTGGGGACACCCCCCTGCACAGAGGCCCCCACAGTGGGGACACCCACCTTCACAGAGGCCCCCACAGTGGGGACACCCCCCTGCACAGAGGCCCCCACAGTGGGGACACCCACCTTCACAGAGGCCCCCACAGTGGGGACACCCCCCTGCACAGAGGCCCCCTCAGTGGGGACACCCACCTTCACAGAGGCCCCCACAGTGGGGACACCCACCTTCACAGAGGCCCCCACAGTGGGGACACCCCCCTGCACAGAGGCCCCCTCAGTGGGGACACCCACCTTCACAGAGGCCCCCACAGTGAGGACACCCCCCTGTACAGAGGCCCCCACAGTGAGGACACCCACCTTCACAGAGGCCCCCACAGTGGGGACACCCCCCTGCACAGAGGCCCCCTCAGTGGGGACACCCACCTTCACAGAGGCCCCCACAGTGAGGACACCCCCCTGCACAGAGGCCCCCACAGTGGGGACACCCCCCTGCACAGAGGCCCCCATAGTGGGGACACCCACCTGCACAGAGGCCCCCACAGTGGGGACACCCCCCTGCACAGAGGCCCCCATAGTGGGGACACCCACCTGCACAGAGGCCCCCACAGTGGGGACACCCCCCTGCACAGAGGCCCCCATAGTGGGGACACCCACCTGCACAGAGGCCCCCACAGTGGGGACACCCCCCTGCACAGAGGCCCCCACAGTGGGGACACCCACCTGCACAATCCATGCAAGTGCCCCATCTCTCATCTCAGGTGGTGAATCGTTTTCTTTGCTTTAAAATATTTTCCACGTCTCACCAGGTCCATTCTCAGTTTATTTTCTTTTGAAAATGTTGCTGCTCATTCATAGTCAGCTACTCAGAAAGCTTTAATTGTAATAATAAACTCTCATATTTTTCTGCAGATTGACTGATCTCTGTTGTGCGTGTTCTTAGGCTTCGTACCTCAAACAAGATTGAAGAGGCACAGCTCCAGGAATAGGACAGGCATGTTGAGAGGTGTGCGGGCACCTGCGGTGTCACAGCAGGGAGCCTGTAGTTCTGGCTGGAGGCTGGGCCAGGCCAGAGGGGCAGGTGTTGGTCCCGAGCTGGAGGCTGGGCCAGGTCGAAGAGGCACGTGCTGATTCCGGGCTGGAGGCTGGGCCAGGTTGGAGGGGCAGGTGTTGGTCCCAGGCTGGAGGCTGGGCCAGGTCGGAGGGGCAGGTGTTGGTCCCGGGCTGGAGGCTGGGCCAGGTCGGAGGGGCAGGTGCTGGTCCCGGGCTGGAGGCTGGGCCAGGTTGGAGGGGCAGGTGTTGGTCCCGGGCTGGAGGCTGGGCCAGGTCAGAGGGGCAGGTGTTGGTCCCAGGCTGGAGGCTGGGCCAGGTTGGAGGAGCAGGTGCTAGTCCCAGGCTGGAGGCTGGGCCAGGCCAGAGGGGCAGGTGCTGGTCCCGGGCTGGAAGCTGGGCCAGAGCAGAGGCCCAGGTGCTGGCTGGGCCTGACCTCCACCACACTCATGCTGTGGAAACGTGGCCAGTGATGGCAAACTCCATGTCGTTGGCTCCCTTTCCTTTACAGCTGCCTTCTAAGCAGCCCAGCAGAAGCGAGGGAGAAGCAGAGCGCCCGCTCTCCTGGAAGTTGCTTGGGAAGGGTCCTGTAGTGGAAAAGGCTCCCAGGCTTCAGCTCAGACAGGTGAGAAATCCCCTCCCCACCCCACCCCCCTGCTGATGCTCTGAGAAGTGCATGGGGCTCTGTCTCACTCTCTGGGAAAGCGTGTTGCTGCTCCCCACTTCTTGGTACCATTGTCTGTGCTGGTCAGCCTAGGCTGCCATTACAAAACGCCACAGACTGGGTGGCTTAAACTACAGAAATGTATTTCCTGTGGTTCTGGAGGCTGGAAAGTCCAAGACCAAGGCCTGCAGGGTTCTGTTTCTGGTGAGAACTATTTCGGGGTTGCTGGTGGCTGCCTTCTCCGTGTCCTCACATGGCTGAGAGAGAAATCTCTTCTCCCCTTTTTACAAGACCATGTCCCTGTTGGATTAGGGCCTCACTCTTATGATCTCATTTACCCCTAACTACCTCCTAATGATCCAACCTCCAAGTATAGTCATATTGAGGGGATGAGGGCTTCAACATATGAACTTGGGAGGAGATACAATTCAGACGATAGCAAGTAGAAAAAAAATTGGTTGAACAGAAAAGAAGTGGCTTATAAAGTCTCCAGGAAGTTTAGAGTACCAGACTCAGAAAATGAATGGGCAGGAGCAAAGAGGACTCAGACAGCCAGCACCATGCCCCCAGCGTGCCCCAGCATGCCCCAGCGTGCCCAGAACCATGCTGATGCGGATCCCACTGCCACTACTGTATGCCACGGCTGAGGCTGCCAGCCTCTGCTGCCTCGAAAGCCAGATGCTGGTGCCATGGGCATTGCCACCACCACTGGCTTAGGTCCTCGCTTCCCCTGTCTCTGTCAGTCCTAATTCAACATCCCAGGTCACAAACCAGCAACCTAGCTGCAAAGGATGCTGGGAAAGCAAAACTGGGGCTTTTTCTTAGGTTCTTGAATGCAAGGCAGGCCCTACTTCCTACCAAGATCAATATGATACAGAGTCCTCTAACATAGGTAAAAGGTTCAAAATGCTAGACAGACACCCCTCCAAATGATAAAAACGCCTACAATTATGACTTCTATTACAGCTGGTAAGTTAATATATGTATATATTATTTAAAAACAAAAGTTTCATAAAATATATACCCCTCTTACAGCCACGAACTCTCATATTGTCAATCTCTTCTGCTCTATATCATTAAAACATTCTGACTATGAACAAGTAAATTATTTTTAACATACTAGATCATAAATCACAATGTGAAAAGCACAGGACTGAGATTAAAGTCAGGAGAAACGGAAAATATTTAGGAAGTTATCAAATTATTAAGTGAGAAAGGGTAAGAGTGTGGCTGAGAGCACTAACTGGGGACACATAGGAAATGCTTTGAAGGGGACATATTGGCAGGACTTCCTGATTAATGCATGTTAGTTGGGGTTACAGAGAAAAAAGAGTAAAGAGCAAATGCAAAATTTCTAATCCAGATGAAAACTATTTCTTAACGAAACTAAGCGCCTTCACGGAAAATGTGGTTGCATCGTTAGTTTGCCTAACAAATTTTCAAACACCAACAGTAAGAAACGAGCTGAAGTCATGGACCCGGTAAGAAACCCTGGGGAAAAAGTCAGCCCAAGGGACCAGGTCAGAAAGATCACATTGATATCAGACATCAATACTGCACATCCTGGGGAACAGAAAGTTTGGAGAAGAGAACATTTTGAGAAGATTTTCAACTAAGGGAGAAAATAGTACACTGGAACAAGAGGAAATGAAAAGAATATCTGAAAGTAACATAGTACATCCAATATTTCCAGTATTCTTTACTGAGGTCAAGATACCTAAATGAATTTATTCACAGAAGACTATAGAGAGAAGAGAAGTGGAAATTAGCCTTGTGAAGCTTTTCCCAGAAACGAACAGTATAAATTTAATTAGTATGTCTATGACATAGCAAACCGGAGAAAGGGAGGGTGCCATAAACTACAGATCGGTCAGGTAGAAGTTGATCCTGAGCACAATGCGGGAAGAGATAATCATGTGACCGGTTTATCTGCTCACCTGAATTTCTGCTCAAACAGGCTATGAGCACCGCGAAGGAAGGAATGATGGCTTATTCTTTACATTTCTGGTGCACACACTACACATAATGGCACATAGCATGTACTTTAAGAAATAATAAGCCTTGTGGGCAAAATGTTGAAATGTAAACAGAAATAAATAACAGAGTTAGATACATTTGTAAGTAATTTCAAAGAGTTCTGATCATTGTCCACTGACAGAGAGATCTTTAGTGGCATATCTCTGGGCTGTGTACATGGACAGTTGTTTAAAATTTAATTTTTTACTATAGTTTAATTTTATACTATACTATATTTAGTATTATTTAGTACTAGAGGCCTAGTGCACTAAATTCATGCACTTGGAGGGGGTCCCTCAGCCCGGCCTGCACCTTCTTGCGGTCCAGGAGCCCTCGGGGGATGTCCAACTGACAGCTTAGGCCCGCTACCTGTGGGTAGCTGGCAGTCAGACATTCTTAGCGCTGCTGCAGAGGTGGGAGAGGCTCCCACCACTGCCGCTATGCTTGCCAGCTGTGAGCCCGGCTCAGGGCTTCTGGCTGAGCAGCGCTCCCCCTGTGGGAGTACATTGACCACCAGGAGGCAGCTACTGCATTGAGCGTCTGCCTCCTGGTGGTCAGTGCACGTCATAGCAACCAGTCGTTCCACCGTTTAGTCGATTTGCATATTAGCCTTTTATTATATAGGATTAGTTTCAGGTGTACTGCATAGTGGTTAGACAATCATATACTTTACAAAGTGTTCCTCCCAATATTTCCAGTGCCACCTGGCATCATACATAGTTATTACAATATTATTGACTATATTCCCTACGCTGTACTTTACATCCCTGTGACTATTTCATAACTACCGATTTGTACTTCTTAATCCTTTTTTCACCTATTCCCCCAAACCTCCTCACCTCTGGCAACCATCAATCTATTCTCTGTTTTTATGAGTCTGTTTCTGTCTTGTTTGCTCATTTATTTTGTTCTTTAGATTTCACATGTAAGTGAAATCATATGGTATTTGTCTGACTTATTCATTTAGCATAATACCCTATAGGTTTATCCATGCTGTTGCAAATGTAAGATTTCATTCTTTTTATGGCTAAGTAATATTCCATTTTATATTTGTACCACAACTTTTTTATCCACTTGTCTATTGACAGGCACTTGGGTTGCTTCCATATATTTGGCTATTGTTAATAATGTTGTAATCAATATAGGGGTGCATGTATTCTTTTGAATTAGTGTTTTAAAAAATTAAAAATAGATTCCTTTGGTTTAATATTTTTACCAAACTCTTGTGGAAAATCAAGATCATATGCACATGAAATTAACAAATGACTCAGGTCTGGAAGGTAACTGAGTCAGGGAAAAACAAAAGCGAGAATGAGGACCAGATTTAAGGACAACAACAACAAAAATGTAACAGAGATCAGTAAAAGGTCCTGCACCTCAATAATAACAACAGACAAACCAGTTGCATTAGTATAGGATAGGGAAATGCAAAATGACTGAGAGTTCTAATTCTTCCACCCTTGGCTGTCCAGAAAGCTTGAAATATCTTCTTCTAAATCTACTTAAGGAGTTCTCTCTCTCTCTCTTTTTTTTTCTCTCTTTTTTTTTTTGCTCAATCCCTCCACCCCACTGCACATGCACCAGAGCTGTCTGTCTGTACTCTAGGAGTCTGTCTTTATTTTGCTTGGTGGTTCGTTTGAGTGAACATGGACCACATTGTGTGGTTGTGGTGATGGAGGTGGAAGAAGGTATAGAGGGGATAAATGGTGATGGGAAAAATTTAGTGAGAAAAAGGTAAAGAGATTAAGCAAAAAGAAAAAAAAAACCCTTATAGACACAAACAATAGTATGGTGATTACCAAAGGGAAAACGGAATTAAGGAGGTAGAAGAAGGTAAAGTGGGGATGAATGGTGATGGAACTTAACTTGGGGTGGTGAACACACAATACAATATACAGATGGTGGATTATAGAATTGTACAGCTTAAATGTATATAATTTTATTAACCAATGTCACCCTAATAAATTCAATAACATTTTTAAATAATAAAAAAATAAAATCTACTTAAAGATTCTAGACAAAATGTAATGTATACCCTTTAAATGCATAATTAGCAAAAATGTTAGAAAAGTAAGTACCTAGGTATAAAAAACAAAAAAGTAAATGAAAAACAAAAAGGTGCTTGAGCTAATGCTGAGGCAACCCTAGGAGTATGGAGGTTGGAAAAGAGTGCCAATATCAGTAACCAGAGCTTAGACCAGTATAAAGTGACAGTTGGAAACAAGATCCCTTTATAAACCTGGGGCCATCACTAAACAGGCATATATATATATGATCAATGCTACCTAATAGCATGGGAAACGACAATGACATTTGTCGTTTCTGCCAGAAAAATGGGTGGAGTAAGAAAAGGTCTCCTTTCAGCATTAATAACTATTGACCTATCCATGTGCACAACTGAGGTGTAAATTTCCACTATCCAACTGGTCTGCAAATGTCAATCACTGAAGTTAATATAAAAAGTGCTTGAAGCTGATGATAGCTCTAGGGCAGCAGGCAGAAGCAAAACTAAGCTTAGTCTATAGTGACACGCTCCTTATAGGGTGCAACAGCCAAAGCACCACTGAAGATGAGCTCACAATCCAAAACAACAAAACCCACAAGGATACAATCAACCAGAATAGAGTCAGCAAGTGTGACAAACAGCAGGACTAGAACTATAAGAACTTTTGATATAAAGATCATACAATGCATGTGTTTAAAGTTATTAAACACTTAAATAAGTAATTAAATATAATAGCAAGACACTATGAAAAGCAAAGATAGAAAAGAAATGACCAAATAGAATTATGAAAATGAAGACATAATCATTGCAATTTTAAAAATTAATGTAAGCGCTAAACAGATTAGGCATACGTGAGAAAATGCTTAGTGAACTAGAAAAGATATCTGAGAAAATTACCCGAAATGCAACAAAGAATAATATAAAGATAAAATACATATTTTAAAGCCTAAGACAATAGCAATGAATAAAAAGGAAAATGAGTTATAAAAGTAGGCATTAAAGAGAATGAAAGAAGAAAACTATTCAGAGAAAGAATAGCTGAGAATTTTCCAGAATTGATGGCAGATGTGAGTCCTCAGATTTAGGAAGCACAATGAGTCCTAAGTAAGAGAAATACAAATAAATCCACATGAAAGCATATCATTGTGAAACCACAGAACACATACACAGAGTAAAACTCTTTAAAACAATGCAGGAAATTGGCTGAAAGAGACCAATTAGATTAAAGCATTGAGAAAACATAGCTGTCAACCAACAATTCCAAATTCAGCAAATATGTAAGTCAAGTGAAATACTCATAGAGTTACCAATGGAAGGACCCTCTCTGAAAGAGCTACCAAAGGACACGCTTCAGGAAGAGGAAAATTGAAACCAGAAAGAAGTGAAGAAAGACAACATTGAGCAAAGGAACTGAAAAAACATGGGAAAATCCAAACATTCACCAATTTTTTTAACAAAATAACAATAATGATGACTAATTTGAGTCACATAAAAACAAGATATAATTAAAACATTTAACAATGATTAGGTAAAATGGGAGGAATGTGATTAAAATTAATCATGTAGATCAGGAGATTAGAAATATGAATTTTAAACTCTATGAATTCAAGTATACTTATTATGATAACCACTAAAAGAAAAGAGAATATATAACTTCTAGATAAGGAGTGGAGAAAATAAATTTTAAAAAAGTTGGTTAGCAAATCAGAAGGTAGGGAAAGGGGTGGGGAGAGAAAAAGACAAAAAGAAACACAGGATAAATAGAAAAGAAATAGTGATAGATATAAGAAATAAATGCAAATATCAGGAACTACTAAATTGACTAAAACTTGGATAAAAACAGTAAAAGTAATCCATGTGTCATTACAAAGAGACACAACTAAGGCGCAAGAACACAGAAAGTTTGAAAGTAAAAAGGTGGGGAATATGTCTGGCTTAGGGTGGACATTTACACAGTTTGTTGTGGTTTGATGACCGAGTGCTGGCTCAGACCTTTTGGTAACATTCTGTATATGTGCTGTAGGCTTTAGATATGGGCCTAGATAAGTTTCTTAAAATAAACTTCAGGATATAAAGAATTGTTACAGCCCTGACTGGGTGGCTGAATTGGTTGGAGCATCGTCCCGTACACACCAAAAGTTGGCGGGTTCAATTTTAATCAAGGCACATACCTAAGTTGAAGGTTTGATCTCTGGTAGAGGCGCATGCAGGAGACAACAGAGCAATGTTTCTCTCTCACCTCTCTCTCCCCCCACCCCAATTCCTCTTTCTGTAATCAATTAAAATTTTTTAAATAAAACAAAGAATTGTTATAGATGAAATCAGTCACTATATAGTATAAAAGATTCTCAGGAAGATGAAGCAATTCTATCCAAATATATAAGGCATAAATTGACAGAATTACAAGTATAAATATACACATCTGGAAGTTTTTATACACCTCCCTTGGTTCTTGACAAATTAAAAGAAAAAGAATCATACAAATATAGCAAACTTGGACCAC
Source organism: Myotis lucifugus (assembly GCF_000147115.1). NCBI lineage: Eukaryota > Metazoa > Chordata > Mammalia > Chiroptera > Vespertilionidae > Myotis > Myotis lucifugus. The sequence continues at coordinate 30,277 of NW_005871514.1, forward strand.
AAAGTCAACAAGCTTGAACCAAAGGACAAATATGGGATCCTGCATGGAAGTGAATTAGCTATTAAAAGACTTTAATTCTGAAATTGATCCTTAGAATCACGCATCAGGTGGAGAATTTGTCAAATGACCTCTCTAAGATCTCAACTAACTGGGATTGTTTCGTTTCAATAAATATTTCACTCAAAGATTTAAAATGGTGGCTTTTTTTTTCCCCCTTAAAAAACCTCCAAAAAACTGGTTAAAGCCCTAGGATGAGTTATAGCTTGAGGTATAAACCTCAATGTTCCCACTGTGTTCCACTTTGGTGTGGGGTGGGGATCACCAAGCTAAACCCAAAGAAAACTCCATGGGTGTAGTCCAAAGGGAACCAAATCAAACCAACCAACAATTTTGCACAAATTCCCATGAGCCAAAACCACTGAATTTCACTCAGCAACAAAGACCTATATTAGACCCCCCTCATCAACTGGAGCCAAATTTTCCCAAACCTCAGATATGCTAGAGCCCTGCTCAGTCTGGAAGATGAGCAAAGGCCTAGATTTTTAAAGAATTAAAACTATTTCAGTTTCTCTAACATTTTAGAGTCTTTCAGTACAACGTTTTGGAGTCTTTACAATGGAATAAAATTAGAAGAAATAAATCATACGAGGCCCCGGAGTCCTTTGCCAGGCAGCAATTTCATCCAGACATTCACCACAGGGAGGGAAAAAAAAAAGGAATTTGTATTGATGCTCAACTAACAAGTGAAGGCAGTATTCGAGAAGGAAAAAGTAAATAACAAAGCACATGTTGAAATAATATCATGGTCTAAATTTACAATTAACATCTTTGTAAAGACAGACTTGGCCCAAACATCAGTCTGAATATACAATTACAGGTCTACTGGTATAAAAACAGATAAGAACAAAAGGGAGCCATCATTTAATTGGTTCTTACAGTACCTACTTGTGTGGAAAACAGTGCTGTGTGTACTGATGTATGAATTTACATTTGTGAATTTATGATTTCTCAGTGTCCCTTTTTAGAGAACTCAATTAATTTATTTACCTTACATCATTTTGAGGGAAGCCTTAGGGGAGCATTATCTTCACTGATGTTTACCTTACCACCAGGCGTGGGGACCGGGGAAGGGTAATGGTGGGGAGACGGCAAGGAGGGTGGGGGGGGAAACCAACAGGAGAGTCTGTCCTACGAGCTTCTAGATCCTTTGGTTTTTTGCTAAATTCCCTTGGGCTTCTGTAGGTGCCTGTCCATCTCCCTGGAATGTCACCGGGAATGCTCACGTTTCTGAACTTGAGATGACTTACAATCAGTGCATATAGATATCACATGGCAGGGGTTCTCTTCTTGCATGAAAGCTATTGATGACTTGATGGTATATCTTACAGGTCCTGGCATCTCAAATAAAGCAAATACAGTGAGTGCTAATTCCCCGGGCAAATGATCGGTTCCCTAACATTTGTCGGCATTTCCCACTGTACCTCTCACAGTGCTTTCAGGGAGTACGCACTGGCTGGCTTAGGCTGGCCTTCGAATAACCTACAGTTCAGTAAGATAACTGGGGGGAAAGATAAATAAGACAAAACCAACACAAAATCCACTGCGGCATACATAAAACAGTAGAAGAGAAACGGGTCAGGTAAATTTTTAACAGGCAGATTCTACTTATTGATGGAGAAAGATAAGATGGGCTTAGCAATGAAGACAATATAAGAACTAAGAGAGGGAGGATGCAATGTAATAGAGTGGGAGAAGTTAACACCCCACCTACTTGGATAGACTAGAAATCACTGGCCATTAAGCAAGCAGCTTTGCTAAAAAGGGTGGAATAAGATGTAGTGGGTGATATAAGTAATAGATTAAAGTAGCTATAGAAGTAGACACTACCATTCTATGAACTCCCCTTTCCCAGGCACCATTATATTAGGTAAGATGGGGAGTGGCGAGGGGGGGCTGGTGGTACAGGGAGGGAATGCAAAAATGAATGAAACACAGCCCTTGTGCTTAATGTACACGATACAGACACAAAAATACAATTACAATATGGTAAGGACCGTGTATCAAGCATTATGGGTACAAAGAAGAGGGAATAATACTTCTGCCTGAGAGAGCCAGAAGTTCTTAATAAATTACTTTAAAAACTCAAGACATTTTTACATAACAACATTTGAGCCATTAAAACATAAATTTGATGGTCTGACTTGAGCATAATTACCATTACAGTGAAAGAAAGATCTAATATAACAAAGCTGTTTCCACATTTCAGAATGAACAATTACAAACAAAACAAAAAACCTTCACTGCTCTGTTTACAACAAACTGTCAGCACCAAATACTTCATGACAGGAAATCTGTTTTGTCCTGTTCCACATCCTGGCCCTTGTTCATGTCCACTCGCATGTGCAAAAGCAGTACCTGACAATGGCCCTTTCATGCCACAAAGAGTAGGAGAGAACACTCTAGAATCTTTTCTTTTCACCAAATAGTAACTGCATTTGCATTTTTCTCTCTTCCTCAACTACCCCTTCTTCCAACACTCAAATCATTCAGCAGGAAGCAAACACGGAACCCAGAGCCAACATTCCACGTGGAATGTCAGGGAGGCTGCAGAGGCAGGCAGGAGGCTGCCTCAATCTCACTCACTTCCCATGTCAAAGGTGGAGTTTTCCCTTCATAATTCCACAGAGAAACAGAGAACCAGCTGTTTTCTCCCAGTTTCTGTAACTGGAAATGCAATTTCTGGCTTTGTGACAAATTCCACTGTAACAAAGCCAATGCATGCCCCACGGAGCTCACGATAATGAGATTTTAACTCTACTGGCATTATGTGTATTCAAGGAAAAGTACATCTTGGGGGAATGATGAATATAATAAGAGCTACAAGTTCAGAAGTGTAGAGTTAGAGAAATTCACTACCATTTCTCTCAGAGAAACAAATATGCTCATGGAGGTGAAAAAACGAAGCTCTGTCAATTCACTCCTGCACAGATATGTACGCTGCTCACTCACACCAGGCACTGATTGGGATGCTGGGAATTCAGCAGTGAACAAGGCAGAAAAAGGATCTGTTCTCATGCAGCTTACATTCTAGTGGAGGGGAGGCAGACAGTCAGTAAAACAAGAAGATGAGAGAATATAGTGCTATAAAGGGAACGAAAATAGGGTGATGTGCTAGAAAGTAACTAATACATTATTTAGATTGGGAGGCCAGAGAAGGCCTCGCTGAGGAGGTAATATTTACGCTGAGATCTGTGTGACAAGGAGGAACAACACCTGTATAATTAGGCCCAAAGGCAAGGATAACCTTGGCTTTTTTCCTTCCCGAGGCCCCAAATCTGGTTGGGAAGGAAAAGGTGGACCTGAGGGGCCAGGAGAGGCCAATCATGTAGGGTTTTACAGACAATGTTAAGGGAATCTGAGTTTTATTAAAAGTTCAACAAAAAGCTTTTGTGGTACTACAAATGGGGGAATGACTGGATCTGGTGGACACTTTTAAAAGCTCATTTTGGCTCTGAGTGGTGAATGGACTATGAGTGGGCAAGAGAGCAATGGTTGGAGGGTGGCCGCAACACTGACTAGGGTGCAATTGTGAAGAGGAACAATGAAAAGATCTGGGAGATACCAAGAGTTCAGTCAATAGGACTTGCTAAGGGGAGCTGAGGAAGACAGCCCTTAAGGGTGACTGTAGCCAGTTACTGAGATGAGGGCAGCGGGAGAGGACAGATCTGGATGAGGATTGAGAGTTTTTTGAAATATTTTAGATGATCAAGTGGCGATGTCAAGAACATGATTAGATATAGAAGTCTGGGGCTCTGGGGAGAAATTAGAGCTAGAGATACATATTTGCTATTCAGTGACACAGAGGTTGTATTTAAAGCCATGGGACTGAATGGCATCCCAACGGCATCAAGAAGGGTGGAGCTATGAGTATGAGGGTTTATGGAGAAGAGGAGGAGAAGAAGACAAGAACTGCCACGTGGGAAAGGGATAGGACAGTGTGTGAGTCCATCTGCGTCCTTTGGGAGGGTGACACCAAGATGGGATTAGACATACAAGAGGTGTATAGAGGAGGAGGGAGCAGGTGTAGGTAAAGAGAGCTCACACCTTATGCAGGTGTGACATCCAGGAAAGAAGAGAGGGATGGAGGGATGGGATGGGAAGAGCTTCAGACCACAGCTGGGTTCCATGAGAGACTTGGCTTGGCCAGTGGGGACTTGCTGATCCAATGTGTCTACTAGAGGAATCCGGTGTAGTGAACGCATGTCCCAGTTCCAGAACCCCCATCATGCTGGGAACACTCCGAGGGCCTGGACTGTCTCTCCACTGTGTTGGATCTAAAAATATGGTAGTTGAAGGCTGTCTGTTAGCTGTCACTCTGTAGCCAATTCATATGAAGGGAGGCCTAGGTGGGACACCTCCATAGGCACCTCAGTGTGATGTTATAGAAACCAACAGTAAAACAGTGTTTCACAGAAGATGAAGTTAGCCCTGCCAAGTGCCACTTCAACACAAGTAACACAAGGATGGGCGTTGTTCTTGACAATATGGAAGTCACTAATGACCTTAACTAGAGCAGTCTCAGGAGGGTAAAGAAGACAGAAGTCCCACTGGAGAGGGTCAAGGAGTGAGTGGAACATGAAGAGGTATAGACAAGAGGACAGACAACTGTTTTCAGGTAGTTTTCCTGGGAAAAGGGAGCACAGTAATGGGAAATAGCTGGAAGGGTAAATGAAGGGCATTGTTTTGTTTTAGGACAGAAGATAGTAAAATGCACTGATGAGCATGAGCCCATAGATTCTAAAAGTCAATGATGCCGCAGAAAGAAGAAAATTGCAAGTGTGATATACTTGAGAAAGCAAGAGAAGAAGGCTTCAGTGAACTCGTGGAGGACTGGCCCCTGGCAGGGCCGGGGGAGCTCTGTGCGTGGTAACAAGATGCCAGCCGCAGAGTTAGGAACAGATGCAGGCTGGGAGACTGGGTGCTGGGAGACTGGGTGCTGGGAGACTGGGTGCTGGGAGCATGAGGTAGTACCTGTTTGATGGGGTCCATTTACTCAGTGAAACATGAAGCAACTGAGAGTAAGGGGAAGGGAAAGGAATACAGTTAGTTTGAGACAAATGAAATCCGGAAGTAGTCATCTCTGAGAGGGAGAAGGCAAACACACCAGGGAAGCATATCAGGGCTATACGGCTATATTGAGTGCCTATGTGAGGTGTGTGGGCATGAGTTTATAGGGAGAGCAATCCACACCATTAATGTTTTACTCTAGCAATATCCAGCGGCCTGAGCGTATATATGGAGTATTTGGTGATTAGGCAAACAAGAGAAGGGGTTTTGCTAAGTGTATGCCAGGGAAAGAGGTGGCAGGGGGAATGGCATTTCTGGGCCCTGGATCCCAGCCCACAGTTGTGAACAGATTAACTGATGGCAGTTACAGCGGCTGAATGGCTGTAGCCCCGTCAACTTCCCAACCCCCAGAAAACTTCTTCTGCTCTCCCCTGTTTGGGTAATGCCTGTACTTACTCTTTCTTGGTTGCAAACTGAACTCACAGATACTGAAATTTATAAGAACACAATGCATAAATCTACTTTATACGTTTATTTTTGTTTTAGTTGATTTCAATGACAATTTTTTGAAATTCTGTTCCTTTATAATGAGGGTTAGATTTTAAAACATTGCTGTACTTGAATATTCCTTATTTGGATGGCAGATGAAAGAGCCTTTTGATGGAATAAACTAAATAACTCCACATGACATCTTCTTAAGTCTTTGCCAGCACAACGGAGTAAGTCATATTTGGCTTAATCTTTCTAGGTCTCAAGTGTACATAAAATAGCAGTTTTTTAAAGAAAAAAATACCACCACATTGATCTTTTTTTTTTTTTTTTTTGCAATTTGTCCTAAAAAGTAGGTGCAACCAGAATTTCCCTATTTAGTTTAGCAGATCTTTGAAAATGCACTCAAACTATACTCTCTTCATGCAAAAACATTTGACCAAAAAGATACTGTTTACACCAATCATGTGGTAAAACTAAAACATTTTAATACGCAGCTTTCTCTTGTAGTCTTACAGCTACAATTTATTTCAGAAAAAATCTTAAATAAAACACCAAGGTAAGTAGTTTGAGAAAATAGAAATGGTTGCTTGTGCTCACAGATTTGAATTTCTGGTCAAATTCCCTAGTTTGGCAGTTTCAGCCCACGGGAATGCTGTGCGGGGCTCTGGGCAGCAGGAGAGCGAGCTGCCCAGGAGCCCTGGCCTTCGCCCATGACCCGGCCGCCCACGCTCGGAAAAATGACTGGGAAGCAAATTAGTCAAGAACAAGACCTTCGCTGCAGAATACCCACCCAAACCCCAAGTGTAAACAGCCTCTCATTCAAATGTACTATTTTTAACAACAAGAACACCTGGACCATAAATGCATGTTTTTCTCCTTTGAGCTCCTAAAAAGCAACGGCGTTTTTAAAGTCTGTGTATACCTGGGGCCAGGATAATTACAGGCCCTCGTCCTGGGAAGCTTGAGCCATCCGAGGATCCCACGGGAGCTGCTGCCGGGCCGTTTCTCTCCTCGGTATTTTAGCTGCACGTTGGGAAGCTGCTGTGCTGGAAAAAAAATGTCACTGCCAGACAAGCCTTCCAGCAGCACCACCTCACAGCAACCACGGGCACCCACCGTCCAGAATCAACACACCGCAGCTGCAGTCACTAGTGGCCAGGAGGATGGGCAGCCTGACAGGTCACGCCCCAGAAGAACACGGAGCACAATGAACAATGAAGAATGAGTGGTGAGAGCAGGGGGCAGGGCAAGAGACATGGCCCCAGCACCAGGAAGACAGCAGAATGATGACTACTCAGTTCTGGGAACAGACCGACAGGGCCGAAATGAGGGGGAAACTAGGTCACTGTGAGAAGTGAATACCGACTGCTAATGTTGGGCTCTGAAGAAAAGAGAGGGGCTAAATTCAAACCTTCGATGAGTTCATATTTAAAAGCGAATACTTAATGGTTGGCAAAGAAATTTTTCTCGTAGAGCAGAGGATAATAAGTAAAATTTGAACTTCTTATTCCTTAACATCAAAAAAAATATCAGCCTTTCAATCTCTCCTGGGTAAAAGAAAAAAAAAATCACTATCTTTTGAAGTATCCAGATGAAAGGCTAGGTGGGGAGGGGTGCTGGTGATGATCTCACCCACCCTATCTGTGGACATGATTACTTTAATACGTTTTGCTCTTGTGAATACTCCCAAAACAGCGATGAAACACTATGCACTGTGTCACTCACATCATCATACCTGGGAAAAGCAGGTGGTTAAGACTGCATCGTCATACCTGGGAACAGCAAATGGTCATGACCAGGTAGCCTGGAGCCAGGCGTGAGTCCGGCTCTATCACATGTTGGCCCTGCGGTCTTTCTGTGCTTCCCTCTCCTTTTCCCTAGGATGAGGATCCTATTTGTACTTCCCTCATAGCATAGCTGAAGGGATTAAATCCGTCACCACATGTAAAACACGGTGTCAGTGAGGCTCCAGACAGGAAATACATGGGACACTCCACTCACCGAGGACCTTTTTGCAAAGAGGTGGGACACATAGGGGAGCCGTAAAAATCAGTGCTAAAGCCTCAGGCTAGTGGTCACGGTTACCACCCCTTGGCCTGAAAGTACAGGCAAGAATAGTTCCTGGGATCCAGAATGAGAGGGCGTTGCAGAGGTTAGGCCGCCTTGAGAAGGAACTGACCTTCAGTCTGAAGAAAACTTCCCTCCAAGGTGACCTTGCTGGGAGAAGCCGGGCGGGGGGGGGGGGGGGGGGCAAGAATCTGACCTCACTTTCCCTTCCCTCTGATCCCCTGTGGCTGGGGCCACTCAGGAGCCAGAGGGCAGGACGCAGATTGAGGAGCCGCAGGTAGCCTGCAGGGGAGAGGACAGGTGGGAAGGGAACACAGCGGACCTGGAGAGGCATGAGGTGCTGAGAGCATCTGATGATGTTAAGCACCTTGACTTCTGCAGATGCCCGTGGACTGTAACTAACTGGGTCAGACCGATCAGTACCGATCGAGAAGATTAACTCAGCAAGACCGCAGGTCAAGATTAACGCAACCTGTTTTCATCTTGATAGCTCTAGACCAGGACCGGAACTCATTGTTCATTCCATGTATGATGACCCGGGAGAAAAGCATGAGGAAGGAGGCATCACAGGAAGCAGTTGTAGCTTTCTCAGATGGCCCACAAGAAGCTGCTGGTGTTTTGTAACCGAGCCAAACCCAAGCAGAGAAGTGTGGTGGGGGCCCGCCTGGGACTCGATAAGCCGCGGGCTCCTGCACAGACATGGGGAGCACTGCACGCAGTCTGGCTGCTTATTTACTGTGGATACAGACAATCTCATTCTTCAATACAGTCGCCGTGGGAGGTGCCGGACACAGCAAGCTGAGGCCTACTTTCTTACCTCCTCCCTAAGAAACATACTGTAAACGGTATGGAACATTCAAAGTGATGAAAAAGCTGATCTTAAAGTACAAAATATAAGAATCAACAAACAAGAGGCCATGAAATGCCGCTGTTACATAGTTTGATGATAATGAGCATTTCACATACATTCGGTCACAAAGCCATGGCGCCTTCTTAAATTTTGTTAACAAACCACATCTTTTATTACCCAAAACTAATTCAAAGTACAAGAAAGTGTGTGACATTTGATAAATGGGGGAAGTCAAACATTTCTTTGTATTTACATGAATTTTTTTAGAGTAAACTTTATAAAGTAATATTTACTAATGTAGTGATGTAAGCTAAGATAACCCTTCCTATTAATCCACATGGCAAATGACTGCATAGATTAAAGCATGTGTAAGGGGGTTTTCACTCTTATATCATGGTGAAAGAGTGAGCGAACCTAAAGGGTGCTGACACTGACACAAGCTGGTGTAACTGAGACGACAGAACTAGGTAGACGCCAGTTCTGGCCAGTCTTGCATGTGAGGCCTCAAATAAAGGCCTAAACTTCATCCTGCAGACAACAGTCAGTGACTGAAGGTTTCAGCTGGGAAGGAATAAAAGTGGGTGCGTTAACAGGATTAATCAGGAATGCAAAGTCACCTGCGGCAGCGAGAGCCTAGAGCAGGCGGGCTGGGAAAGCAGGTGGGCAGGAACCGCTGGGAGCCAGGACCTGAACTGAGGGCAGTGTGAGGAAACGGACAGACAGGCAGACAGAAAGAGACAGCGAGGGAGGGGGAAAGAGCAGGGGGAAGGGACGGAAAACGGACCGTGAAGGAAGAATGGAGAGGACTTGCTGAGAAACTAGAGGACAGAGGTGAAGGGGCTCAAAATAACATCAAAGTCTCAGCATAACCCCGCCATGCTACCCAGGGATCAGGAGTGAGCTGCCCTAGCTGAGGAACCCGCCAAGGGAGGAGAGAGCACCATGCGGACGGGAACGACCACAGGCCGAGGCACACGCAGGGGCAGAAGAAACCCACTGATGGAGATGTGCGCATCAATGAAGCAAAAGCTGAATACGAACAAGACCATAGCAACGGGGGCGGGAAGCAGGTTGCCAGGTAGAATACAGGATGTCCAGTTAAGTTTGCATTTCGGCTAAGTGACAAATGATTTCTAGTAAACGTCTGACCTATGCAACATTTGGGACATATTTATACTAAAAACGTATTCACTCTTTGTCTGAAATTCAAACTGGCCTGGTGGCCTGTGTTTTCATGTGGTAAATCTGGCCACCCTGGAGGGGAGGGATGCAGGAGATGAACTTCTGAAAGAGGCACACTGGGTGGTGAATTTGGTAAAGAGCAACCCAAACTTAAAACTAGAGAAAATGAGTCTTTCGATGCTCAATTCTTAAAACCATTAACTTCCCCCAAAGTAACAGTTGCCATTCTTTTCAAATGGCCACATGGAAACACGAAGCACTTTGTTTGGCTTAAGGTCGCTGTAGAGACCACTCAGAATCATGCGCAAGAAGACTTTTACTGAGGAAGTCTGGCACTCAGCTTTTTGTCCACACTTCTAATCTCTGGGAGGTTGAAAACACGAGGGAAATTGCCAAACAACTTGTTCAATATACTCACATTGTGATATACGACCCGTCACAGTGAGGCCTTAAACATATCCGAACATGTTTACAGTTCAAATAATATATGTGTTTTTATGTCTACATCACTGAGATATTCCCGAACGTCTGTTCATTACTTATTTTGTCAAGTAATCTCTAGGGAGAAACATGTTTACCAGATCTACACTTTAATAATTTTACTGGAGGCTACTTAATATACAACCCTGTTGTCCTCTTACTGCTCCTCACAGGATTTGCAATATGGAAGATGAAAAAGAAGAACTATACTCAATATTTTTCTGATGAGAGAAAAGGATGCTGTGCTTAATATACATTCGCCTCGAGTTTAGAAGTGTCACACGATGTACCGGCTGGTTAGGACAGAAATGAAAGTAGCCTTGCAGCATCAAAGGGATAACTCTCATAAACAGCTCCCACCCCTCCATTCACGTGGGGAAGAAGGGCTGGCACGTGAGAAAGCAGTGGTCACACTGCCCAGATCACCGCACACAGATGCTCAGGGAACTCAGCACCTGCCAGGACTCCGAGAAGATGCCCCAGGGAACACCTCAGAGCCAGTCTGAGGACTCAGGTGAGAAGGAAGGGAGTGCTCGAGGGCAACACTGGCACATCCAGAGACATTAAGATTTTCCTAATTTGAGTAGCATTGTCTTCAGGCTCAATGACCAAAGTTTGTTGTATGTCTTAGGAGATAATTATGAGGTAGACACTCCTGGTTGTTTCTCAATAGTCATCCCCCCCCCCACTTACTTAATAACCAAACTCCAAATTTTAGTTGGGCACCCAACTAAATGAATTACAGGCATAACGCATTGGTGTTGCAGGTTAGGTCCCAGGCCATGGCTACAAAGCGAGTATCACAACAAAATGAGGCATAATCATTTTGTGGTGGAGGGTCCTGCCTTTAATATATATGAGAGAAAGGAAGAAAAGGAAGGGAGGGAGGGGGGGAGGGAGGGAGGGAGGGAGGGAGGAAGAAAGAAAGAAAAGAAAGAAAAGAAAGAAAGAAAGAAAGAAAGAAAGAAAGAAAGAAAGAAAGAAAGAAAGAAAGAAAGACGGACCACTACCTCTGTGACAGAGGATAAAGCAAATAAAGCCTGTACTTCCCTGCCTCACTTACTGCTTAGCCATGTGACTAAGAGACCTAAATGGAAATTCTGTGTGTGACTGCCCATAATTCTCTTTAAAAGGAACAGCTGCAACCTTCTCTACGTGCTCCTGTGGCTGCCTAGGTGCACCTTTGGGCTGAAGTTCAAGCAACCATCCCATACCACAACGCGCTGTGATAAGAGAGAGGAGCCTGGGTCCCCGGGGGTCATGGAGCTACAACACAGCCTTGCACTGCCTGCCTCTGGGTTTCTGTTATGTGAGACAATAAACACCTATCGTTAAGTCACCATTAAGTTTTTCTTTTCTTTTTTCCTTTCTATTGAATTTATTGGGGTGACACAGGTTAATAAAATTATACAGGTTTCAGGTGCATAATTCTACAACACATCATCTGTACTCTGTATTGTGTATTCACCACCTCAAGTCAAGTCTCCCCTATACCCCCTTCTACCTCTTCCCATCCACCCTCCCCTCGGCAATCCCCATTCTGTTGTCCATGTCCACGAGTTTTTTTTCTTTTCTTTTTTGCTCAATTCCTCCACCCTCCTCACCCAGCAGCCTCCCCCACCCCCACAGCTGTCAGCCTGCTCTCTACCTATGAGTCTGTCTCTATTTCTGCTTCTCTTACAGATGAATCAATGCTTCACTAACTCAGCTAATGTACATACATATGTATGTAAAATATCTCAGCATTTATGGCCTAACACATAGTAGAAACCTAATGCATGTCCATTCTTCTTTATCTACTATGATATTACTACAATCAACCCCAAATCTATTGACATCTGTAAATCTCCCATTAGTAAATAGATGAGTTAATTACTAGCTGCTACAGAAAGACCAGCAAAATGTGATCAAACACTGTTCTTACTATTTAACTAGAGGCCCCGTGCATGAAATTTGTGTGCGGGGGGAGGGGGGATGTGTGTCCCTCAGCCCAGCCTGCACCCTCTCCAATATGGGACCCCTCAAGGCCCAGTGGGATCTGGACTAAACGGGCAGTCGGACATCCCTCTCACAATCCAGGACTCCTGACTCCCAATCGCTCACCTGCCTGCCTGATTGCCCCTAACCGCTTCTGCCTGCCAGGCTGATCACCCCCTAACCACTCCCCTGCCAGCCTGATCGACACCTAACTGCTCCCCTGCCAGCCCAAATGCCCCTAACTACCCTCCCCTGCTGGCCTGGTCACCCCTAACTGCCCTCACCTGCTGGTCTGGTCACCCCCAACTGCCCTCCCCTGCTGGCCTGATCGCCCACAACTGCCCTCCCCTGCCAGCCACATTTGACCACATGGGGTGGCATCTTGTGTGTTGGAGTGATGGTCAATTTGCATATTACTATTTTATTAGATAGGGTATGTATAGTCATCCCTGAAAGTCCTCAACCCTTTACTATCTTATCATGATCTTCAAATTGATTTGGCCTCGTTTACTTTGCCTGTTAGCTCAACGCGGAGGTTTATCTGTCCAGCTTGCTTTCTGATCCGGCCTCTGCTGGCATCACCAGCATCCTGTCCTTTGGCAGAACCTCTCCCCATCTCCACGTGGCACAGGTCAGGGGCCTAGGTAAAGAACACTCCCAGCCTCTAGTGCTAGTGATGGGTGTGGGCATGGGAGGCGACTCCACGGTCCTCACTCACGCTGGGGAAAGATGAAGCCCCGGTTCTGCAAGCCTCTAACCTGGAGCTGCCAGCCACGGGGAGGAGACGGAGAGGAAACCCACACGTCTCTAGACTTCCTAGAACGGTAAGCCAGGAAATTCCTTTTTCTTAGATTTGAGGTGCGTTGCTACCTGTTATCATTGAGAAAATCCTGGAGACTCACATTAGACTGGTCAGGTTTCCATGTGGCCTAGCAGGTTGATTGACACAGTAAGGATAAAACAGATCGGGAAACACAGAACCAACAACAATCTAGCATCTGTCTTAGTATCTTCTTAGTACCCTACAATTTTTATTCATATCACTCATCTAATATTGGTCATATTATAGTGATAACACATGGAAACGGAAAAATCTTCGGAACCATTCCTTTATCTAATGTAGATATGAGACTGTTGCCATGATTTTCATCTTTCTAATTATATTTAAAGAAGCTAATCAAGTCTTATGTCATATCAACATTTAGAAAATGGTTTCAGAGTGCTACTTCAGTGTTTCATTATCCTGGAGGCTTCCTTGGAAATCCACATCCTATTGTCTTGATGTGAACACTCCACCAGAAACAGGCAGCACAGCAAGTTCCAGTCACAATTTCACCCCTTCAAGAGCAAGTTCGCTGTTTTAAGTAGCATGCAGCACACGTTTATTTTTTTAGAAAGCATACATCCTAGTTGTACCCCTAATCCCGATTTTATCTTAGTGAGAAGAAAATTTAGTGTTCTCATGAAAAACTAAACAAAATTAAATCAGATGTAAAAGGAATATTGACTTTCAAAGATCTACGAAGCTACAGATGAAGAATATCTTGTCTATGAATTAGAATAATTCCTAACACAACTGGCTGTGTACCTAAATTCAGAATGAAAATACAGACCCCCCCCCAAGGGAAAACATACTGTATTCTATTATCATTTAGATTGAGGCAAAACAAGGTTTCATAGGAGATAAATATTCTTAACAAGTAAAGAAAGAATTAAGCCACTGGGATTTTCTTTTTATTTCAACTGTTGAGCTTTTATAAGAAAGTGTTTAGCGTTCCGAAAGCCTTTTACGGCTCTAAATATGCAACAATTATATGAACAACACGATTTAATTAGAATGCATTGAGTGTATGGCTCTATAATGGGAATTTCATTGATTAAAGTAGTTGGAAATACAAAAGTATTAGCTATAAACAGTTTGAGGAATCGAGAATCTAATTTGCCTACTGCACAGCAAAGACTAGCACATTGCAGTTATGTGAGTAACGGTGGCGAGCATATAGCAGCTCGATGTTTATCTAGCCATTTCAGACTTCATTCATCCCACAGCTACGCACTGGGCACCCACCCCATGCCAGCCCCGGTCTAGGTGCTGGGGAGCCATCAGAGCACAGACAGGTTCTGGTCCTTGTGGAGCTGACATTTGAGCAGAGGAGACAGATAATGTACAACAAGCACAGGACATACACTGTCGTCCGCAGGTGTAAGTACTGCGGTTGGGGGGGCGGGAGGGGACAGGCAGAGTAGGGTAGTGGAGTCAGCAGGAGGGAAGCGGGGGGCTGCAGCTTGAACTCAGTGATCAAGGGGGTGCCTCATTAAGAAGTGACATTTCAGCAGGCTTTAAAGAGACGGCAGTGTGAGCTATGTGGGGGTCTGGGGGAAGAGCATGCCGCATGCCGGGCAGAGAAAACAGCCCGGATAAAAGCCCTAAGGCTGACGAGCTCTGAGTGTTGCAACCTGAAGCGGAGTGAGCAAAGGGGAGAATATTAGGGGGAAACACACAACACTATAAGGTGAGGGCTCCTTCGCTTACACGGGGAAGCAGATCATGGAGGGCCTTTGGACGGGAGTAGTTCCATTGTTTGTAGGCCCAGTGCACAGTGAAAACGCAGGACCCTTGTTCAGACAGAGGGAAAGTGCTGTCGAAGGTACTAAAATATAAAGCTTTTTTCCCTTTGAAATATTGTAGTACTTATAGTACTGGGATTTACCTATTAGAGGGATAACAATATTACATGAGTCACGAAAAGCTTTTAAACTGCAAAAATAATATGTTGGTGTTATAATTTTGTATAACACAAAATAATGATATTTTATTAATATTTCTTGATTGAGCCTACAATTCTCCTCATTTGCTTTTCTACATATTCGTTTATTAGATCACCAACAGGTATATATTTAGCAGCTTCACTTTCAACCCATATAATTGAAAGCTCTTGGCAAATGCAAGATCACAAAAAATTCTGATTTCTGATAGTTTTAAATATTGAGGAAGATCTTTCTGCTGATGCCACGGTTACGGGAACTGCTGAGAGTATTTTATAGGCTAGGACAACACCCAGATAAATCTCGGGTAAATTATTTCAAAATATAAATTTTAGTATATCTAACTTGGCAAATCTTGCAAAACAACTTCTCTAAAATGATTTAACTTCGGACAGATCAGTTTCATGTAAGTTTGAATTTAATTTTAAATGCAAATATATACAATGCATTTTAATGTTTCCTCTGACATCTCTGATAACTTGTGGAGGTTGAACAAGAAACTGGAAGTGGCTTCATGATTTGTACGTAATTCAAAACACCTGTGTATGCATTTACCCCTGCACCTATGATTACAAGGAGCAATTAATTTTAAAATTGTCTTCCATGTTAATTGGAAGTTCCTAAAGTTCCCTATGAAAATAGAGTCCTTTTCTGTTGAATGTGATCATCTTTAAATTCCATTCCATTTCTAATGAATCATTTGCTTCCCATGCTGCAGCAGTTTTCAAAACTGAAAACTCAGAGGTCTTTGAAGAATTCCAACTCTCTGATGTGCTTCATTGCAGCGTCCACACGTCCGCTTTCATTCTGTGCTCCTTACAGGTCAAGTTTGCTGCCCGAGTTCCAGCAGTTCCTGTCTGGGCGCTCAGGCCGGAGAGTTAACATCAGCCTCCAGGACCAGCTCTGGGGACCCACTGGACAGCCAGGCTCCTGCGGTGTTCTGGCGCTGCCCCCTTGGAGGCCCCTGCTCTCTCTCAGGGCTGTGCTGCCCTTCTGCTGATGCTGCCCGGGTCTCCGTCTCAGCGTCCCTGCCCCTCAGGGTCCCAGAGTGCCCGGACTGTCCCTGGGTGTGCAGTGCGCAGCTGGTCAAACACTATTGCAAGCCGCTGCCTTCTGTGCCGGAGCTCGTGTGTGTGCAAACGGCTGCTTCAGGGACCTCCTCTCCTCAGGAATATGCCCCTTTGTCCCACTGAACTTCACTTACAACCTGAGTTCAAAGATAAAAGTACTGAGAAGTTCAAGACAGCAGCAGCGGAGGGCTGACCAAGCCTGGGCCCTTTGCAGTGCAGGGGCTGAGCGACTGCACAGCCAGGCCTCCAACGCTGGAGACCTCCTAGGCCTCCATAAACCTCTGGGCTCTTTCTCGGAAGGAAACCGGAGCCGGTGAAGGTCTTGAGCAGGAAGTGACATGAGGTGCTTCACTTGCAGCCACAGGTTTGTGTTTCACACTAGAGAGCCGGACCCAATAGTCTGACTCAAACATCACACTTGATTTACACAACAATCGTTTTGCTTTTGGACACTCAATACACTCAAAAGTCATTTCTAAACAAAATCACAATGTACAACCTAACTGTGTACACTTTTTATTCACCCATAAAACCTAACTGTGTACACTTTTTATTCGCCCGTGTTCTTTATTATATAATCCTATAAAATAAAGAGGCAATATGCAAATTAACCCTCACACCCTCACAAGATGGCTGCCTACGACCAGGCGGGTAGGGGGGTTAGTGAGGAACGACCAAATGACTGAACAAGCAGGCTGCGTGGGGTGACCAGGCTGGCGGGGGTGGGGGGTGCAGTTGGAGGCAACCAGGCCGGCAGGGGGTGTAGTTGGGAGCAATTAGGCTGGCAGGGGGGGCCAGTGAGGAGCGACTAGGCCAGCAGGGGGGGCAGTTAGGGTCGATCCAGGCCGGCGGCGGGCGGGGGGGGGCAGTTAGGGGCAACCAGGCAGGCAGGCAGGTGAGCGATGAGGAGCCAGCAGTCCAGGATTGTGAGAGGGATGTCCGGCTGCCAGTTTAGGCCTGATATCTGGGATCGGGCCTAAACCGGCAGCCGGACATCCCCTGAGGGGTCCCAGATTAGAGAGGGTGCAGGCTAGGCTGAGGGGACCCCTCCCCATGCACGAATTTCATGCACTGGGCCTCTAGTACCTCAATAAAACTGGGGAAAAGTAATTTCTAAATATTCTTGATACATGTTTCTCTCTCTCTCTCTCTCCCTTTTTCTCCCCACTCCCCCTCTCAAATCAATAAACATATCCTCAGGTGAGGATTTAAAAAGAATATAAAAGAATATGAGCATGTGGGAACAGGGGTTTCCTCCAGGCCCCAGGTCTTGCAGGGCCTTCTCCTTGCTGATCTGTCGAGTCCTCACATCTGCAGGTTCCTAACTCTCACGCCCTGTGGTCCACGTGCTCCCTCGGCTCTCGATCCCTCTCTGAGGGTCTCTGAGCCTCTGCTCCTGCACCAGCATCACTGGGTTCAGTTTTCCAGTTCCTACTGCCGAGAGCGAGACTCTAGTTGACCCAGCTCATTCCTAGTTGAGCAACCCTTTTCGCCCCAGATCTACTCTAAGCCACAGGCAGCCTGCGCATAGCTACCCTTGACTCAGATTCCTTCTCCTGATCCGATCAGCCATGGCCGCGGGGCACAGTGTCCCGGCCATAGCACAGCGCCCTGGGTCACTCCCACCCCCTGGGAACCGTGGGTGGGGCAGTTCTCTCTTATCAGAATCTGTGAGGACTGAAATGACATACTTGAACCCTTGCCCCAGATGTCTCCTAACACACAGCTAAACTTCTGGTAAGAAGTTAAAAAATTCAATGCCTGAAATTCCATCAGTCTTGGCCTAATTTCAGTAAACAAGGATCTTTTTTCATAACAAAACTCCCTCTAAGAAAGTTAAGATTTACTTGCAGTGCCTGACAGATAGCTAGCACTCAATAAATGCTAGCTGAAATCGTGATGAATAGAGTCAATTTATCTCATTGTTTTCCTCTGAGAAGAGCTACACGGGGTGAAGACATTTTATGGACGGACGAAGACATTTTATGGATGACTGTTTAGAGCAGCGGTTGGCAACTGGTGGTCCGTGAGGTCCAAAAGGTTGGCGACCGCTGGTTTAGAGCACAGGAAATCTGGCAGAACCCTGGGGAAGGGTGTGATAGCTAAAGGACCGCGCAGATCACGGACATCTGGAGCACAGGTGGGAAAAAGTGCAGAAGGTGGCAAGTAAAAAGGCAGTGCCTCTCACCTTCCACACCTCAGCCCCCGACACTGAGCAGGACAAACAGACCTCCCGGCGGTGCCTGTTTGTAGAGGCCAGGAAGAAAGAGGTGACACTGCAGAATGCTGCCCAGAGGCCAGACAGGAAGAGGCCTGAAAACATCCACCGATTCAGTGGCATGAACCTCCGTGGTGAACTTAGCAGAGGGCTGCAATAAAATGAAATAAAATATGTAAATGCAGTCATGTGATATAGCAATTTAAGGATCAAGGGACTGAGAGAGGAAGACCTATTCTAGTCTCGGCCCCGCAACCTAATTGCTGTGTGACCCTGCAGAAGTCCATTAAACGCTCAGAGCCCGGCTTTCTCATCTACCTGTAAAACGGGAATAACAATACCTACCTACCTGTAGGGCTATTGCAAAAATTAACGGAGACAATACACGTGAAAGTTCAATGAGCTTGACACAGCTCTACATAGAAGGAAATGCATTCTCAGTGTTACCACACAGCAATAGGTAAGTCTGCTCATGTCACTCAGCAAGAAGCACACTAAACATAGGACCAAAAACACTTGGCCAAGCATTAAGGGGAAGGCCACGTTCCCCGCGAAGGACAGACATTCTGCTAAAGGGGCTCTGCTCCGAGGAAAGCAACGTTGGCCTGAGGAAGGCATGTAGACCTGCAAGTGACAAAGCACTGGGTACATGTGTGGCTATATTTCCCCAAACAATTGAAACATCATATTTTACGTCTGTTTGTGCTTTTTACCGCAGTCAATTATAAATTCAAGTAATTACGGAAGAACCGTGCTAGATGTAACCAATCCCACACATTCATGCAGGAAGGATTTTTGCAGAGGGCTTCGTATTCTCTTTCCTTTCTTCACAGGCCATTCTTTTGAAGGATATTAAAGTGACTGATAATAACCAGAAATATCTTTGGATGATCTGTGAATGCATTCTCAGCTCCTAAAATAGAGATCGATGATAAGAATTGCAAACGTGTGCCGCAGAAGAAACCAAATCTAAAACAACTCAAGGGGAAAAAATTCATAAAGAAAAACATTCATTTCCTGGTAGAACCCTGGATTGGAATTGCAAAATCTTTTCTATGGAAATGTTGGTGGGGAACCCACAACAGATAAGAGCTAATACTTACTGAGCACGTACTATGTCCTGGGACATGTGTTTTTTCCCTGTGCAGTTCATCTGATCATCATGGCAAATGAAGTAGCTATTAAAGTGTCATTTTCCCCATTTACAGATAAAAAACTGAGACCCAGACAGATGAATTTGTCGAGAGCCACACAGCTGTAAGTATTAAAGCGGGAAGCTGAAGCATGCATCAGGAACAAACAGTTCCTGGTTTCTCTGTTCTTTTTAATCATCTATAAGGACTAACAACAGAGTACGAAACCAAGACGGGTGCCCTTCTGAACAGCAGGCCCTGACAGGTCTCAGGCCCTGAAGCCTATGCTGACAATATAATCGTTGCTTCAACTTATCTGAGAGATAAATGCGATGTAAATTATAAACAAACATCAACTTCAAAACTGTAAAGTTGTTTAAAGTGCACCTCAGACCTCTGAGAAAGATATCCCTGAAGACAAACAGCACGGGTACCGGTGTGAAGTGTTACACCTGGTCGGTGACCGCCAAACCTCAGCGTTCATGGGAATCGCCCGGTGGGCTTGTGGAAACACAGGTTGCTCGGCCTCAGTAGGTCTGGTGAGGCCTGTGAACCTGCGTTTCTACTGGGTTCCCAGGTGATGTGGATGCTGCTGGTCCAGGAACCACACTTTGAGAACCACGAGACTAGACCAAAAAAAGCAGCCATCTATCGTGTTATTTTAGATGCACTGAAAAGGCCTCTCTCCGAAAAGTCCTTCAGAAAGGAACCAAAAGCAAAACTCCTTTGACAAGAAATGAAGCCCGTCAGGAATGCATTTGGCAGGAGCGAGAAGGAGGTTCCTAAAGATGACCCCCTGTGTGCTAACTCTCTCACTCAACAGGGAGCATCCGATACCCAGCTGACCTGCTCAGGAGCTGGGGTGCAGTAGCGAACCAGGAGAGAGTCCTTATCTTCATGAAGTTTACACTGGAGTGGGCGGAGGCAGGCAATAAACATCCGCACCAGGTAAACACTGCGTGTGGGGCATAGTTGATGGTTCATGCTGTAAAGAACAGACAGAGGCCACGAGAAAACCAGGGATCGGAGAGCTCTAGGCGAGGGCCCGGCAAGTGCAAAGCCCTGAGCTGGGAACACCTGTGATGCGATTGAGAGACAGCAACATAAAAGGTACGGTTTTAAATTGTGTATGAATGAGGGAAGTTTCCTACTAACCTCCAGAATTGATGGGCAAAATGATAGGGAGTTTGTGACTTTCAGAGTTTGGGGGAAAAGTGGAGAGAGCTCTCGTCCACACTCAACAAGCATATAATTTCTCTCCTCTCCTCTCTTCTCCTCTCCTCTCCTCTCCTCTCCTCTCCTCTGGTATTGCAGTGTTTGGGGAACCCAACTTCACATAACAATGTAGATGCAAAATACCCCTGGCTTTTGCTTTCCTTTTGTATTTCCTGTTAACTGCTTGGCAGTCAGGGTAAGTGCTGAGGAGAGAAGCCAGGTCTACAGGCTGCCTAGGGAGAAATGGGGGTGTGTTGTGGCAGAAGGGATCTTGCTCTGACCCCTGCTCAACATCCCCCCTCCCACTCACAGTGACGGCTTCCTAGTGCGAGGCCTGTAGCTCTTAACTTGTATACAGGTGAGGCTGCACGTGCCAAGGTGTTAACACCCTGGAAGCAGCCTCCGAACAATGAGGAACAGGTGTTCCTTTGTCCTTTTGGGGGGACAACTCTGAGGCACAGTCCCCTGTGTCCCCTCTGTCCTCCAGAGGACACCGGTGGGACTGAGTGCCTTAATGTACCTAGTAGCAGCTTCCTTTCCTTCCATCTCACCTCCTCACTCCCCTACTGGTGCCTCCTGGCCTTACCTCCCAAATCAGCTACTGTTCCTAGAATCCTAGCTTCAGAATCTGCTTGAGGGGGTACCAGACTAGGACAAGTCCCTTCTCCTGGAGGAGTCCTATCACTGTAGCATCTCTGATCCACCGGCCAGTCCTTCTACTGTCTTTCTAATTCCAGCAATGCTTTTTATCTTCCCACGGACCCAGAGATACTCATCCCGTGTACGTATGCTGTCATAGAACTCAGCCTCCACAACCACACTGCTCCCTGCAACTCCCAGTCTCCACGACCATACTGCTCCACACAACTCGCAGGCCATTGCTTAGAGGTATTTTACCCAATAAATTACAAATAGCTTTAACTTGTAGTTATCACCGCCAAAATTTCTTGACTGGTCATTCTTAAAAAGAAACATCCAGAAGTAGACTCATGTGTTTACCCACGATAATAAAATCCATATTTGCAATGTGCATCGTTAGTACAGTCTGTGCTTGTTAGATGGGCTGCCATTGCTGTGTCCAAATTCACTAGCTGTAGGTGGAGAGGCAAACCTACCCTCTTCTTTGTTAAGATGTTGGTGGAGTACCTCAAGGTCATGATCTTGAATAATTTCACGATTTTAAGCTGATTGGTTTTCCTGTTTTTAACCACAAACCCATGCTTTTAGTTGGAAATGTAATTTAAGAAGTGTTCAACTTGAAAGTTAGTAAAATCACAAAAGCCAGAAATGTAATGTTATCAAGAAATTAGTGTAGCAGGAAGTGGAGCCAAGCATTGGTACATGTTTATAAACAATGCATCTGGTGAAATGGAATTGTGGCCGGAAGTTGAACAGATCAGTGGGAGTCAATGAGTTTTTGTATAATTCCGTTGTGACCAGTGTTTTCTGCTTGAAAGCCAATGTTGAGAAAAACAAAGTATTTACTGCCAGGCATGTTTTTGTGAATGTCAAATGGGATTAGCTTTATTTGAGTCCCAGGGGGGAGCAGTTCTAATCTAATAATATAGATTACTTAATTTTCTGACTAGAAGAACATTACAGAACAAATGACACAAAATTCTCATATCTGGGAATATTAATTTTTTGTTCGGAAATAATTATAATTTTTTTTAAAAAAACACAGAAAGTTATAGAGTGAGTACAGAGTGATTCTGTGTACCCTTCCCCCAAACTCCCCCTATGGTTACACCTTGTATAACTATAGCATATTATCAAAACCAGGACACTGACAATGGTACAGTATGGTTGTAGAGTTCTATTTGGTTTTGAACAGCAACCATTGCAATGAAGATACACAACCTTCTGTCACAACAGAGATCTACTGATGGTGACATCTGACCAGTTTGAATAAAGAGTAGAACCCTTACATCCCTCTAAGATCCTTTCCACTCCCTTGTTTATAATATTACCAGAGGCCCGGTGCATGAAAATTCATGCACTGGAGGTGGGTCCCTCAGCCCGGCCTGCCCCCTCTCACAGTCTAGGAGCACTCAGGGGCAGGAGGCAACCCACTGATCAGGGGAAGGCGACTCCCCATCACACCTCTGCTGCTGCCACTGCCGGCAGCGCGAGCCTCGGCAGGCCCTGGTTACCTGAGCCTCAGGCGGCCCTGGGCAGCTGGGCAACTGCCATCCCAGGCTTGCCTGCACCTCGGGCCGGCCCTGGGCGGCTTTTGGGCTGAGGGGACTAGGGGATTCCAGAGTCAGGCGCATGGAGCGGCCAGGCCTGCCTGGGGTGGGCCTGGCCTTGCTGCACACCTGCTGCGCTGGTGGGGCTGAGGGGACTGGGTGCCACCATCTTGTGGCTGTGGGTGCCACCATCTTTGAGGGCGTGGTAGCCAATTAGCATATTCCCTCTTTATTGGCTGTGGGTGCCGCCATCTCTGAGGGTGGGGCAGTCAATTAGAATATTCCCTCCTTATTGGCTGTGGGCGCCACCATCTTTGCGATGGTGTGAGGGTCAATTAGCATATTCCCTCTTCATTAGATATGATTGTCATCACACAATGTTGTCATTTGTTTGCTCATTCCATTATTCTTTCTGCCTTTCTAATGTCCCAAGATGCATTCTTTTTCATTTACCTTCTTTTCCATTATTCTTTCTGCCTTTCTAATGTCCCAAGATGCATTCTTTTTCATTTACCTTCTTTTCAAGAAATCCCTTCTTTCAGGGGAGGTATGCCAGTGACTAGTTGTCTTAGTTTTCCTTTGTCTACAAATGTCTTTACTTCCTTTATTCCTGAAGGATAGGATTCTGGGCTGAGAGTCCTTTTCTCTCATCACCTGCTACTTTCTTCTAGGCTCCATGATTGCTGATAAGAAATCCACTGTAATTCAAACTATTTTTCCCAGTAGGTGATGTATCATTTCTCTCTCATTGCACTCAGATTATTTCTTTGCTTTAGTTTTCTAAAGTTTGACTATGATTTGTCTTGGAGTGGATTTCTGTGACTTTATCCTGTTTCTTGAAGCTCTGGGTTTATGACTTTTGCCAAATTTAGGGGATTTTCAACCATGATTTTTTAAAAAACATTTCAACCCTACTCCCTTTCTCCCCTCTCCTCTGGGATTCCGATGACATGCATGTTAGACCTTTCGCAGCAGTTCTCACAGGTCCCTGAGGATCTGCTCCTTTTTTCAACCTGTTTTCTTTCTGTTCAAATTTGTTGATTCTTTCCTCTGATCTCTCCATCCACAAATTTTTTTCTTTTTAATTTCAGTTATTGTTCTGTTCAGTTCTAAAATTCTCACATGGTACTTTTTATGTCTGTTTTTGGTTGGTTGATTGGTTGGTTGGTTGAAGCATTTTTTTGTAACAGCTACTTGAGAACCCTTGTCACATCTTCCAAGACCTGGGCTTCTATGTAGGGCATCTGTGGTTGTTTCTTCTCCTGCCGGCGGACATTTTCCTGGTTCTTGATATTTGATGCGTGGTTTAACTGTACCCTGGAGAGTTTGGGTATGATGCTGTAAGATTCTAAATCACACTTAATTCTTTCGTTTTAGCAGGCCTCCTCTGACACGGTGCTAGTGAGCCCCTCACTAGTGCCAAGTGGGGGTGAAGATCCAGGTTCCTCATCAGCCTTTCTTAACACCGGTGGAGGGGCCTCATTCCTGCAGGTGAGTTGATATTTTGGCCTTCCTTCAAGGCGTCCACGGACACCTCCCTAGACAGGAGGGGGGTGCACCATGCTGCTCATCACTGACACCCCCCAGGGTGGGGAGGCCCAGCCACTGGTGGATGGTGGTGACTTCAGGGTCCCCTGTGACTTGCACTGACAACGTAGTGCCTCCTCTGAGACCGCCCTGTCAGTGGGGGGTCAGGTACCTTGCTACAGCCCGACCTTGGCTGACAAAATGGGGGCTGGGGCTGTGGGTTTTGTCCATGGTATTTGGATGGGGCAGCACGACTAGCTTCTAAAGGTTTCTGCCTTGCTAGGCTGCCCCTTCCCTGGTCCTCTGGCAGTAAAGGGCAGACTCTTCTTATCACTTGTGTCTCAGCCTATTGGTGTTTCTGGATTGCCAGTTTCTCCAGCATCCTTTCTTGGATATATGAGGAACAAAAAAACAAAAAAATAAACAACAACAAAAAACAAACAAACAGAAAATCAGAACAAAAACTAGCAAACAAACAAAAAACACCAGGAAACTCACTGCCATGCCTCAGGTTCTAAGGTCCCTGGCCAGTCTACCTTCTTCACACCACCTTTCAGAGCCTTTTAATGTTTCTTTTATATGTAATATCCAGAGTTTTAGTTGTACTTAGTAAGAGGAATAGAGAGAGAAGTGTGTCTACTTCGGCTTGGCCTGGAGCCAGAAGTCCATGGGCATATTTTTAAAGTGGCAAAGGAATAGAGATTTCTGATTTTTCACCTCTGACACTGAACAGGGCGGTTAGTACCTTCATGTGCATTCTTGTACCCTCAAAGCACCCTAGTAGGCTGGTATTATAGCATCCCCTTTCTCAGAGGGCACAGGTGGTTCAGGGGTGACAGGTCTGGTGCAGTCGCAGAGTGAGTTTGTCAGAGGGCTGGGGCCAGAATGAGCTTATTCCACTTGATGGCGAATGTTTTGAGCCAGACTTGGTAGAAGCATGAGTGCACAGAGGTGAATAACTGACCAATGAGACTTGATTTTATTTTCTAAATATTCCCCTGTGGCCTCCTCCTCTGCCATTCTGGTCTCCTCACCTTAAAGGTGCAAGATCTCTTCTCTGCATGCACAGCAGGACTGGGCGAGCGATGCAACCCAGAGCATCATCAGCAAAGTCTGTTTCCTAGAGCCAATGTGAGTGCCCAGTGGGGCAGGGGGCTGTGCCTCCCATGAGAAAAGCCTTTCTTCCAAGCCCATCAGCCAGGGCACAGGTGCACGAGCAGCCTAGCACATCCTCCTCCAAGGGGAGCCGGCAGCCCTGCAAGCTTTCCTTGTCCCTCACCCTCTTTGTAGTGCAAATCAAAAGGCTACACTTCACATTGATCATCGATGGTAAATTCAAGGTTAAAAAGCAATGGTTCCCAAGGTGACGACTAGCTTTTCAAAACCCAACCCGGTCGCCTTACTGCAGAGCAGATGCTTCACTGCCCAGTGCCAGCCATGGGGGCCTGCCTCACTGACGTGACCAGTGCTAGCAGCGTGCGCCCTGTTCATGCACCGTGTTCCTCTGAAACACCACACGTCCACATTCTCCCCAAATCTCTCCCTGGAAACTTGTTTATTCCCAAATAAAATAAATGTCCTCTGACCCAAGCTTTCAGGTAGAACATAGGCTTGGCTGGAAGACTGGAATTCTGCAGATTTACATGTGATAAGCTCTCAGAAAAGTCTAGACTCCAAAGTCATCTCCCTAAATCTTCAAGTAAAATGGACCTTCCAGGATAATGCGCCACGTTTGGCCTGGGCTTCGGGCCTCCCCTGAGAGACCACTCCCTGCCCCCGAGATCAACGGACTCCAGCCCGAGAAGCATAGCACCTGGTAAAACATCACCTGAAACTGCGAACTCCCTGATAGGATGCGATACCATCCACATCCACCATGCGCATCTGTGCACCTCCTGAAGACTCTCTACAAAAATTAGTCCAAAACCAGTGAGCAAAATTCGTAGGATAAACAGCTTTTTTTTAACATGACTAAAAAATATAGGATATATTTCAGGAAAACCAAAGTTCCCAAGAGGCAGCATGTGAAGTACTTCCTAATGGAGGGGTATGAAGTAATAACCACACAGATTCTTCTCCTTAATTTCCAATGATACAACGTTAAAGCTTCACAACGTCTCACCCCCATGCAGCTCGGCCGTCATGTCACTGATCTGGGTAAAGTAGGTAAAGATGAGTCTTAATTAATGGGATTCCTGAACTATAGAATTGGGGAAAGAGATCTGATGGATTTTATTCCGCTTTAATTGTATACAGGAAGCAGAATTAAGCTACAATGTGTTAACCAACAGAACAGCTGCAAAGGGCCTATATAAAGTGACTGGACTGTATGCTGGGAATTTGTTTCTGAGGGTGATAGCAGGCGTTTTTGTCTAACATCTAAAGTGGCAGTTTCTATTCACCCGGCCTGCCGAATTGTGTAATTCTTAAACCAGTTTTTAAGTTGTGAGATAAACATTTCTCTAACTGTTGTTGTATAAATGAGACTTTATCGCAACTTGATGTTTACCATTTCAAAGTCACATAGGTTAAGTCTTCATGAAGTGTGCACATTCTGTATATAACATACTTAAAGTCGATGCAAACAGTGACCCTCACCCCAGGTTCTTAATGAGTAAGTTAACCGGCTTAATAACCCTCTCCTGCAGAGCTGGGTCAAAGGAAAACACGGATCTGCCTCCGTCAGCCCAGCAGCCGCTGCTGCAGCTCACCGCTCACAGTCAGGAGCTCGGAGGGTGATGGTGACCTTGGTGGCAAGCAGCCCCGGAGGAAGAGGGCCTCAGGGCCAGCAGGTGAGCTCAGGGCACACCCTCGCGGGCAGCACATGCCTTCCTTCCCCGCACACGCCGGGGCGAACCCAGAGAACACAGGCAGCACCTCCGACAGACAATGGCACTCCCCAGGACAGAAAGAGCCCCCACAGAGAACCCCCGAATATCCCAGGCAGCCTGCACCGAGAGAGCACCACACTGGGCAGTGGGAGAGCGTCCACCGTCCGCGTAAGGGAGAGTGGACAGGAAAAGGAGCCATGTGTCGAAAGGGGAACACACCTGTCTTCGAGGGGAAGGGCGGGTATCCCAGCCTTACATGAAACTAGTCTGGCTTTCATTTCCTCTAAATGAAAAATAAAACTGTAAAAATAAAAAATGTAAGAGGTAGGTGACAGAGCACGCACATGGCTAAAAGCAAATGATCGAGCTCACAGACTGCACTGGCAACGTCTTCCAGAACCCAGAACCTAAAGACAGAGATTGAGACTGAATGGACCGTTACAATAGGTGAAGGACAGCACCGGTGGTTCTGAAACTAGAAGTTCCAGAAAGAAAGAATGGCTATGCTGGAGGAAAGGAAATTAATTTTTAATTACCAAAATAATTATCAGTGCTACAACCCTGAGCTTGACTATAAGACTTTTCAGATTGAAATGGCTGGAGGAGAGAGAAGAATACACACAAAAATAACGTACCTAGACTCACTGATATAAATGTCAGAAAGACAAGTAAAAAGAAAAACTCCCTAAAACATCCAGGAAGTGAAAACAGGCATTTCCTAAAACAGAAATGAGACACAGAGGGGCAGTGTCATCTCTCAGCAGCACTGCATGCAAAGAGACCACGGGGCACGCTCTTCACAGAGGTCAGAGAAAGGACCTGGTAACCCAGAATTCTACACCCAAATTGCCATTTGACTGTAAGGAAAACAAAGGACTTCAGAAAGCCCCCAATCTTGAATTCTCACTGAAAAATCATTAGAGGATGGTTAACTAAAAAGGGATCCAAGAACTAGGCATGAGTATAAGAAACAGTGATGAGCAACAACAAAAAAAAAAGAGAGAAGGATTTAAATAAATGCTGATAATAAAAACGATTAATAGTGATGCAGAATGAAACTCACAGTTGATTTCAACATTTGAAGTGGTAGGGGAGCAGGAAAGACAAAAGTGTGCTAAGGTTCCTGAGACAAACCGAGAGAGAAATTTCAAATATTGAGAAAAGCACAAGTAAGTTTATATCTGAATTTACACTGTGCAGATGTGTTGAAATGCAATGCACACCTCGAGGGAAAATGGAAAGTACTAGCAGCAACACAGAGCACAAACCAGCCAACAGCTCGAAGGGGAAAGTGGGGAATGATAAATGGAAAACATAAATCCAGACCGGAGGAACACCTCCCAACACCATGACGGCCATCACAATAAACATAAGCAGGTGAAAGTAGCCAGTTGAATTTGGCTAAAAAGGCAAAAGCCAGCTATATTTTATTTACCAAACCTATACTTAGAAACAAAACGTCCCAGGGCAGTTGAATTAAGAAATCACGAAAGATAAACCACATAAAGGCCAACAGAAAACAACCATCAGCCAAAACAGCTTCAGGGGAAAATGGGATACAAGGAGAGAAGTACGGACAAAGAGGACTGTTTCCTGTTGATGGAAGATGTGACCCACGCGGACCACTGGGCAGCCTGGATAAAGATGCTCTTGCCCGTCACTTTTTACATCATGTCATGGTTGGGGTGGGCGTCTTTGTAAGTCAGTGAACAAAACAAATCCCCAGCCCTCATGAAGGGCTATTCTCTAGGGCCACGGTCGGCAAACTGCGGCTCGAGAGCCACATGCGGCTCTTTGGCCCTTGAGTGTGGCTCTTCCTAAGCCTTAGGAGTACCCTAATTAAGTTAATAACAATGTACCTACCTATATAGTTTAAGTTTAAAAAATTTGGCTCTCAAAAGAAATTTCAATCATTGTACTGTTGATATTTGGCTCTGTTGACTAATGAGTTTGCCGACCACTGATCTAGTGCAGTAGTTCTCAACCCTGGCTGCACATTAGAATCACCTGGGAGTCTTTTTAAAATCCTGATTTCTGGGCCTCATTCTCCGGAAATTCTGTTTCTTTGTTACTAATGTTGTGACCTCACCCATAACAAAGAAACAGAATTTCCGGAGGATGAGGCCCAGAAATCAGGATTTTAAAAAGATTCCCAGTTGATTCTAATGTGCAGCCAAGGTTGAGAACCACTGTGGAAGGCAGACAGAGAGAAAACTAATGAGTAATCAAACTATACCGCGTTTCAGCTGGTGCCAAGTGCTGGAAAAAGAAAACAGGGAAGGGGTGCAGGGAGTGGTTTCAAATGGGGTGACAAGGGAAGGTCTCACTGAGAAGGCGATACATGAGCAGAGACCTCAAGGCAGATTCTGGAGGAAGAACGCTCCCTGCAGAGGGCGCAGCGAGAGCTGAGGGTGACATGGGCCGGGGCTGGAGAGGTGGGCATCATGGGAGGAGAAACATATCCAGGAAACAGGCACTGTGGTTCCCTCCCAGGACGACTTTAGGAAGTTTCAAAATAAGACGCCTGAGATCAACCCCCTGAAAAAGGACATACTCTTAAAGATTATGTAAAAAGGGAGACTTTCAGAAAAGTGTGACATCCTGTCTAGGAGACATGAATTTAACCTAAAGACCTGTTATCAGCCCTAACTGGTTTGGCTCAGTGGATAGAGCGTTGGCCTATGGACTGAAGGGTCCCAGGTTCGATTCCGGTCAAGGGCATGTATCTTGGTTGTGGGTGCGTCCCCAGTGGGGGGTGTGCAGGAGGCAGCTGATCAATGTTTCTAACTCTCTATCCCTCTCCCTTCCTCTCTGTGAAAAATAAATAAAATATATATATTTTTTAAAAAGACCCGTTATCAGATTCCAACTCTAAGTAAGACAGCTTAGGCCTCCTCAATTGCATTTCACCCACAGCGTGGAAAGACGTATTAAAGGAGAAGGGCTTCGTTAACAGGTTTCGGGGGCTGATGCACAGCATGGTGATGATGACCAATAACCCTGTGCCATAGACTTGAATGCTGCCATGAGAGCAGATCTTAAATGTTCTCACCATAACGTAACTATGTGATGAGATGGAGGCCCCTAGTT
This sequence comes from Myotis lucifugus, assembly GCF_000147115.1. Lineage (NCBI taxonomy): Eukaryota > Metazoa > Chordata > Mammalia > Chiroptera > Vespertilionidae > Myotis > Myotis lucifugus. The sequence continues at coordinate 60,431 of NW_005871514.1, forward strand.
ACTACTATAGTGAATCATTTTGCAACTTATAACTGTTTCAGATCAACATGCTGTACACCTTCAATTTATACAATGGTACATGTCAATTATATCTCAGTAATAAAGTTGGGGGTGGGGGAGAAGGGCTTGGTTTGAAAAGGATTCATGCAACAGGAGTCTGAGAGAAAAATGAGGCAATGTGCTTCCAACAGCGTTCCCGGGAAAGGGTTTACTGATCAATGGACTTGAAAAAGGGTTATTTAGCAGCTAGCTTTCATTTTCATCATAAAGATTGGTATATCTGGGGGTGCTTAGGTCACTGAAATCACCCAGATGATTGCAGGGTCGGAAAGCAACCTCATTAAGTAGTAGCTGCGGGAGGGGACTTGGCCGGCATACCGTACATGAGTAAAATGGCATTCTGATTTATGCAGTGTTCTCAGGTGGCGCTGTCCTTAGAGTCATCAGACTGAAACTGTCTGGACACACAGAAATAAAAGGGTCCTCGAGGCGAAGGACCAGGCTGTGAAATATAGCTATTACACTGAGGTGGAGCTGGGTCAGCCATTAGCAGGCCTCCCAGGTGTCACCCACCCCGAGTCCCACATCCATCTAACCCCTGGAACACGGGGCTGAGGGAAGAGCTCCGGCCTTACGAGAACACCGCCTGGGGCTCTGCACCACCAGCCATCGACCGGAACAGGGCCACTTAATCTCTCTGATCCTCCGAGATTTATGTAGCTTTCACATGGGAGTAACAGAGCTAGCTATTCTGTCTATCACACCGGCTTGTTCTGAGGCTCGGAGTCTAAATCTAAAACAAACAGCTCTGCGAATAAAGGGTTTTAATGCGATCGTCATTACGTTCCCTGCAGCCTGCGTACGTAACTAATACACCGAGGCACGTTACCACGATCATCTGATAACTGAAGACACGATGAAAAACCACTAACCCACTCAACAGAACACAGGCAATCCTACCTCTCAGCCACGGGCTTGGCAATGCTTTCAAAAATGGTCTCTTGGTTTGTATCTTGATCAAAAATCCTTTGAAATCTGCAAATGTGAAAACAGTAATTATCTTAAAGCTGGGCCGTCACACACTATTAGATTAATCTTTTTTCCTTTTTTCTGGCGGCTCTGTAAATGAGCCCATGTTTACGGCACTGGGCTCACCTATCCTAGCACAATGTTGGCCTGTGGTCCCGGCCACACTGCGCTGTTGTCTCCCTGTATACACACGGCGGGTAAACAGTATTGCTTTGACAGGGTCTGCACAATAAATCCCTCTGAAACGCTGCAGCGGATTTGAACCAAATAACAAACTGTGTGTTTTCAGCTCTCAAGAGGGACAGTGTCTGCAATTGGCATCAGATGCACATTGAGATAAGGGCATGCAATGGAAACCCAAGACCAGGATGTAAACAGCCAGAGAACCTCTGATGTCTGACCTGTCCGGACAGAAGGCAGCTGTGAAACGTAGGATGATTGAACTTGGTCTTAAAATGCTGCACTGAAGTTTACTTCCCACTCGTTAGGTACTACATCCTCGTATTGGCTACTTCATTTCCAGGGAACTTTACTTCACTTTGTGGATCATGAGTCAAAAGTCCAAAAGTGAAGGAAGATAGACTGGCCTGCACAGAGAAGCCCATATCAGATTGGCAGGGCTGGGCATGGGGAGGTGTGACGGAGTCAAGTTCACGCTTCGTGCATTGCTGCTCACTTGGCTTAGTGCAGGGTCACACCCACTGAGGAATGCCCAGGGCAGGAAACACACAACCTATTCTTCTACAGTGTGGTGAGTTGCCACCAGCAAGTCTGCCCCCCCATTAAAACATCAGAGAGAGAGAAAGCAAGAGAGAGAGAGAGAGAGAGAGAGAGAGAAAGAGAGAGAGAGAGAGAGAAGGAAGGTAGTATATAAGGTAAAATGTTAACAATTGGTGGATCTCCCACATAGAATATAGGAAGAGTTGGTTGCATTATTTTTCCACCTCTTCAGCATATTGAAAAGTTTTCAAAATAAAAACTGTGGGGGTGAGAGGGATGCTTTAAAGCAAAGCCTTTAAAACAAACACATTGAGGGCATCCTACGCAGCTTTCAGAGTGGCTTGGGAACCTTCGGCCTATGTGTCTACCTAACACAAGTGAGTTGGGCACATCTTCGATTAATGTAGAGACTACATAAAATGTAGAACTGTTTTCACTACTGAGGAGTTCAGAAGGCTATCTGGAGTGGGGCTGAGAATATAAAATAAAATGGAATTCATTGTCTTTAATCAAAATTAATTTCAAAACATCCCTATAGCTCAGGGGTGGGGTGGGGAATGTCCAGCTTGCGGGCCATATAAGGCCCATGAAATCATTGGTAAGTTGAGAATTTTACATGGTCCGCGAATAATATTATAAATATCTGTGACAAATACACTCACCAGTCCAAAACTAAATAAAAGAAAATGGACATGGAGACACAAACTACAGCAAAAACAAGGCATTTAATGTCGGTCTTGGGAGATCGGGTGTCTGGTGGGCAGGCACGCCCAAAGTGGTTACAACCAGTATTTTATTCCCTGCTGTGCAGGTCCCTCCCCTGGTTCCTCATTGGCTGAGGACTGTGGGGTGTACAATCTTCCCGGAACCGTCACCTAAGTTTCATTATTTCCTTAGAGGGTATTCTTTCCTTCCCAGTTTAAGTCCCCTTGTCAGTTTGTCCCTCCCCAACATCCTGTTTGCCTGGGAACTCTCCAGGTGCCCGAACTTGGTCACATCAGCAGACCATTATGCAAGCAAACTACCAGGAATTTTCCATTCAGGGTTAAATGCCTTGCCTCAAAAATGGACCACCACTGACTTTATTGCTAACAATATCCAAATGGCCCTTGGCAGAAAAAAGGTTCCCCACCCCTGCGTATAGCTTATCAACCTCCCATTTGAAGAAACTAACAGTGAAACCATATACAAAGAGAGACTGCAGAGCACTCTGGCTGCTACGTCATTCGGCAGGCAAGATTATGTTTTAGACAACGACATTAACGTGGGTGCCCAGAACACGCCTCACACCCTATCCGTGCACCAGGGCCCAGATACAAACACAGGGGGCACGGCCACTCTGTGCTGTTCAGGGCCCTGCTGGCTGTGACACTGAACACAGACCCAGTGGTGCTTGTGAGGATGAGGATGAGGCTGATTTGGTTCTTTACCAGGTTGACGATGACTGGCTAAGTCAACAGCCATTCCCAGCCCCACTTCCTTAAGTTACAGGAATGACAACTACCACCAGGTAAACCAAAGAGATGGCCGGGGTTTCCATAAACCATACAATAGCATTAAACATCAGATCATCATCCCAAAACATTTTATCTTTTATAATTAAAGCTGCACAGTAATCTGAAAAGGCATTGTGATCATCTATTTTCTGAAAACCTTTGCAGAGCAAAATAGTTTACCAACTTGAGTGTAATCTCTTACAGCAGAAGAGGCTGCTTTATCCTGGGGACATAAAGCCACTGACTCATGGCCCTGGACAAGCCAATAATGCACCTTGAGACATGACTTGGGTTTCCTGATTCCTAGGAGGCCCGTTCATCATGAGGAGGTTGTGTAGGCTTTTTCTAAAGTCTATTTCAAATCTGGCACATACTGACCTCTCCCCACCCAGAAACTGCTCGTCCTGGCCTTCCTCAGCCCTGGAAATGACAACTCCATCCTTCTAGAAGTTCAGTCCAAAACCCTTAGGGCATCCTTGGCTCCTCTCTTTCCATTGCACTCTATACCCAACCCATCAGCAAACTCTGTCATCTCTGACCTTTAAAATACTTGCAGAATCCAACTATTTCTCAACATTTCCGCTTGCTACTACCCTGGCCCAAACTACCAAAATGTCTTGCCTGGTCTCCTTTACTCCCTTACAGTTAGTTCATTTGCTACGTGTTAGCAAGAATGATCCTGCTCAAACTTAAGTGGGATTGTTTCATTCTTCTGATCAAAATCCTCCATTACCTCCCATGGCACTTTGGGGAAGAGCTCCATATGATCTGGCCACTCTGCTGCCCCTTTAACCTTCTTCCTGCTGGCCCCCCCCTTCCCCTACCGCCCTTGCTTACTCTCCTCAAGCCACACAGATGCCTTCTCTTCAACAAGCCAGGCATTCCCCCCTCTCAGGGACTTAGCTCTCACTATATTCTTGACCTGGACTTCCCATTCCTCGGATATCTGAAATCTGGCTTCCTTGCCTCCTTCAAGTTCTTGTTCAAATGTCGCCCTCTTGTCCACCTCCCCTGAGAGGCCTGTGAAACGCTGCCACCTTCCCTCCCCTTTGCTGCCCTTCGCCAGCACTCCTGTCCCCTTCACTGCCTTGTTTGGCTCCAGGGCCCTTAACACTTTCTCACACACATTGTACTTATTGATCTCCTTGCCCATCTCCTCCCACTAAAATGTAAGCACCATCAGAGCAGGGGCTGTACTGCCCTCCCTGCTGTGTTCCTAGCCATGAAAACAGCTCACAGTGAATGATCAATAAACGTTTATTGGTTAAGAGGATTTTTCTTGGGAGAAAACAGCCTTAAAATGCTTACAGAGGTATCTCTGATCATGTGTGTAAGTTAAATATTTTATTAATATCTTTATTTAAAATACCAAACCAATATTTCTAATTCAGAGATTTAGAAAGAATGATCAAGTGATTTTAAAATAAGCAGTCAGCACTTTTTCTTTGTGATATTATTTCTTTACAATTTATTTTTAAAATTTATCTTTATTCTTGAAAGTATTACAGATGTCTGCTTTGTTTTTTTGTTTGTTTTTTGTTTTCCCCATTGAACCCCTCTTCCCCACACCCGCCCTCCCAAGCCTTTGCCACACTATTGTCTGTGTCCATGGGTTATGCACATATGCATATAAGTTCCCTGGTTAATCCTCACATCCCTCACCCCACCTTTAGTCTGTTCATCAGTCTGTTCATGGTTCTCTGTCTCTGGATCTATTTTGTTCATCAGTTTATTTTGTTCATTAGATTCCACATATGAGTGAGATCATGTGATTCTTGTCTTTCTCTGGTTTATTTCGCTTAGCGTAATATTCTCCAGGGCAAACAGCACTTTTTCAATAACCGTATATTTAAATTCTCTCTGTATCTATATCACCAAAAGAATACTTTGGAAAGGGCCAATTCATAGCGACATGGCCAATTTTTCTTAATCATCGGCAACATGCTGAAACAGAAGCATGCTGAATAAAATGTTTTAGCAAAGTGTGGCTTGTAGAGAATGGTGTAGGGCAGCTATCATGAATTCACAGCTACTAAGGTATGTAGCAAGTTTACACCAGTGGGAGAATGCCCCCTTCAGAAAAATGAAGTCACTTACTATAAGGCTACTTCTTAAAGGACAGAATGAAAGGCAATGGGGAGCCAAAAAGGCAAGGTGAGGACCCCCCCCCCCCACTATGTGAGCAATTGCTGGCAATCCTGCTTGTACTTATTGTGAAAGGAACACAAGACGATGGGTGAAGTAGGAGAGAGATACAGGCATGACCGACAAAGGGCAGAGTTGTGAAGACCAGAGAACTTTAAGAGACAAACAAATAAGAGTAAATAAATATGAGGGAGAGAGAGAGAACCATAAAAATAAAATATCCAGGATGGTTTTATCCAAGGGGCAAGGGTTGGAATAGCTACATAATAAGGACCATGTAAAACAGTTCAGGAAGAAAAGCAAGAAAGCAATTAGGATGCCTTCAGCCGCACCCAGCAATCCGCCACCTAAGCACAAGCCACAGATCAAATATGGGTTTAACTTGGGCTCAAACTTCTCCAAAAATCAAAAGTGGGCGTTAAAGGACATCGCATAATCTGAAACTGGAGAATAAAGACGGTATGAACTAGCCATAATCCCAACATTCCAGGCCCGGCTACTGGAGAGTGTTTGCACTAAAGGCACGGGTGACAGTCCAAGGGTGGCTGCTTGGTACTTTTCACCGGAACCGCAGGTTCGGCACTGTCCAAGAGCAATGTAATGCAGTCCATTCTGTGAGCACCAATGTTATTTAAAATGTCCTAGTGGCCATGTTTTTTTAAAGTAAAAAGAAACAGGTGAAATTGGTTTTAATATATTTTAAAACAATATATTAAACATGTTATCATTTTAATATGGAATCAATATGAAAATATTCTTGAGATATTTTACATTACATTTTTTCATACTAAGCTTTCAAAAATCTTTTATGTACTTTTCACTTACTAGCCTCAGTTAGGACTAGCTACACTTCAAGTGCTCCAGAGCTACCTGCGGCGAGCGGCTGCTACACTGGACAGTACAGATATAGACTGTTCATGCATGCGCTGAGGTCTGTATATCATCTATGTTATAAAGAAGGCTCACCTATACGGGATACAGATCGGACCTTAAGTGCTTATCTTGAATAACGTTTAGTCATGCAATGAACTTCCTGTAAGTGCTAACCCCTAGAGAGCCAAGTAGGAAAAGGATAACATTGATGTGGCAAAGCAAGGCTGGGACCTTGGGATACCATGGTGGATACAGAAATATACCCTCCTTTCAGCTTTGGGCACAGCAGTGAAAAGACAACTTAAATTCCATCCGCCAGCCCTAACCGGTTTGGCTCAGTGGATAGAGCATCAGCCTGCAGACTGAAGGGTCCCACGTTCGATTCCGGTCAAGGGCATGTACCTTGGTTGCGGGCACATCCCCAGTAGGGAGTGTGCAGGAGGCAGCTGATCGGTGGTTCTCTCTCATTGATGTTTCTAACTCTCTAGCCCTCTCCCTTCCTCTCTGTAAAAAATCAATAAAATATATATATATAAAAAATTCCATCCGCCAGATGACAGAGAACTGCCCTGCCTTCTCCCCAGCGCATGCTGCTAAGGATTTCACCGTGGATATGAGTGCAGTATGTGTTCGTTCAATAGCAAAACAGATATAAAGAAGGAGAAAGATACACTTACTTAAACCTGTAGCTTTCTCGCTTATTATTCACAAATCCATCTGCCAAATCACGAGGTAAGATAATTTCCAAGCTGGGTGTAACTTTTTCATCTTCATCTATGGAATAAATCTGCAAACATGAAGACAGCAAATGAATATAAAGTGGTGAATTTCAGGCTTGCACTATGACCATATTATTACGCTGTGCACTGAAATCTTATAAAAATATACTTTTAAGATAAAAAGTCAAAACATAGTACAATTTGGGTAATTTTCCTCTTTGAACTGTGCGCAGCCTCAAACAAATATATGAAATTGAACAAGAGGTAAAACCTAAATCAATGCTCTGTCAAAGCTCAGATCCTCTTTGCCTAATCTAATATTCAAATTTGAACATTTTTGAGTACCTCTGTTGTTGAGAAACCAATAACCCTGAAAACAGCATTTTATATAAATACTGCTTTGGAATTATGGACCAGAAATTAACACTTTATTAAAAGCAACAGCTTTTCTGAGCATTTACAAAATGCTAGACAAGAAGAAGAAAGGACTAGGTCTGAGACTTCTCAGAGAGCTCAAAAGAATGCTCTCATTCAAGTTATGTTCAAAGAAGCCCAAGTTTTCATGACACATATTCAGGCTTTTCATAAAAGATATGTGGTTTCAAAAGACACGTATATCTCATGTCTTTGATGTCATTTTCAAGGTTGTACTTCCAGCTCAGCCACTAATTAGCAAATGACCTGGGAAAGTCACTTCACCACTCTAAGCTGATATGGAATGAAGGGTCTTAATCAACCCCCTTTCAACTTAATATTCTCTGTCTTCTTGGTTACCTACTCCTTTATTTATTGGCCAGAAAATATCAAAAGTCGAGCTTATAAAAAGATCAGGTGGAATAAAGAAATGCCTACGACTTTGTGTCCAAAGACCTGGCACAACGCTAATCTCAATTTACCAGAGGTGTGACCAGCCACCACTTCAGAATCTTGGTTCCTTATACCTAAAATGAGGAAAACAGAATTGCCTCCCTTTACAAGATTGCTGCAGGGATCAAATGACGTCATGGAAAGGAAGCATTTTGTAATGCACCATAAAAAGTGTTAGTCATTAGATTTAGAGGTTTTTAAGAAAGACTTCTTGTCTTTCACCAGGAAATAAAATTATTTGTAACAAGCAATACTTCCTGTTTAAGACCCAATTAGATGCTTGATTATGGGGGAAAGTCATATTCCTAAACAAATAAAAGCATACCTAAATCTCCAGAAAATCTGAATAATTTTCCTAAGCAGACTTCTAGTGAAGAATCTCTGTAAAATGACATTATTTGTAGAAAGTAATGGCATCAGGTGCATGGTTTTATGGCTAGGTTTTCTCAAGAGACATTTAAAAATTATATCCTGTAGGTCACTACATTAAAAAAAAAAAAAAAGATTAATGCCCAGAAAGGTGAGTAAAAGGGATTGTAAGACGTGAAACATACACGAGTGAGGGCTGCCACGCATTAAAACAAAGAGCCCTGGCCGATTTTGCTCAGTGGGTAGAGTATCAGCCTGCGAATTGAGGGGTCCCAGGTTCAATTCCGGTCAAGGGCACATGCCTGGGTTGTGGGCTCAATCCCCAGTGGGGGACTTGCAGGAGGCAGCCAATCCACGATTCTCTCTCATCATGGATGTTTCTATCTCTCTTCCTCTCTTCCTTCCTCTCTGAAATAAATAAAAATATTTTTTAAAAACCACAAAAAACAAACAAAACAACAACAACAAAAACCCTGTAGCACTCAATGTTCAGAAGACAAGGAGGAACAGCTACTAACATAGTGTGCAGCATTCAGTGTTCAGAAGACAAGAAGGAACAGCTACTAGCGTAGGAATAGCGACTCTCCACCATCATTAAGCCATTCTTTGGGGCATTAAGAAAAGCCACCTATCACCAGAAAATGTGTTTAGTCCAATAGATAGACTTTCTATCCTTAGTCACAAAAGTATTTGAGATAGAGTAGTTTTTTAAGAATAGAAGACAATTAGATCTAATGAAAAGACGAATATGAAAATATTTCAAAATACACGAAGCAGTATACAAATGAAAAAGCATTGCCATTATCAGAGGTTCATCTTAGGTATTTTCTGATTCATTAGCCTATAAATCACTGTAGTGCCTTAAGAAATAAGATTAATGGAGCAGTGGAATCATAAAATGAAGAGAAAAAACCCACTTTGAATCACTCTTGGTTTAAAGCTACAAGCAGCATTTCCAGTTTGAGAAACAACCATACAATCTTTTGGGGGCAAAAAAGATAGGATGCTAAAAGCGGGATTTCTAAGGGAGAGCAGGGATACACTAACTCAAAATTTGTTCATCTGTGCTCTCTCGGTTTTGTGTATGTGGCATAATGTTGCATCTCGGTAAGAAACCTGACATTATGAAAATACAGTATGACACCTCAAAACACTTGTGGAGTACCAATATACTACACAGAATCCCACAAAAGAAATGCAAAAGAAGGCACATTAAAATACCCAAACATTGCATTTTAAGAAAAGAGAAAGTTCAATATTAAATCCAAGATTCTCCACCAACCCATCCACAGTTCTGCCTCTATCCTCTCACATCACCACATCTAAGCACCTGCTTCTGACTGCAAAGTCCATGTGGACAAGTTCAACATTTTTACTAAGAATCTAGGGGGAGAAGGGGAGGCAGGCATTACATACACCTTTTACATATGATGCACTTTTTAAAACCTTCTTGTACGTGAATGTAAGAGGAAAGAAATTGGGAAGAAACCCATATCAACTTCTTATACTGCTTTATTCCTTGTTTTAAAAAAGCCAATCTTTCCTTTGGAGTCTTCTCCTGCATCTTTTCAATGCATTTCATGAGTAAAAAAAAAAAGTGATGACAAAGACACTATATTCTCCTTATTTGAGGAGAATACATAAATACACAAATTACACATGGCAAATGCTAAGCTATGAGATGCTATGATGTTATATTTATACATGTGCCCAGTGTAGAAGTATCAATATGGGCTAGAGATAAAATATTAGTAATACACCCATTCCAGGCACTGATTAATAAGACTCAGATTGCCCTTGCCTAAATCCTCACTTTGTGAGGCAAAAAAGGTTGTCTGAAGAGCCAAGAGCTTTGGAATAATAATTTTTTTAAAAAATCCTACGCTAAAATCAGCGCTCTGCCACTTGAGAGGTGGGTGGCTTGGGCACATTATTCATCCTCAGACTCAGTTTCCTCATCTATAAAATGAGGAAAATGCCATTAACTTTGCAGGGTTTTCCTGAAAACCAGAGATAATGCAGACAAAGCACATTAGTAAGAATGACTAAGCCCCTTTCCAAGGAGAGAAAACCAAGTTTTGAAACATTTAAGAAGCATTTAAAGTTTCTCTACTCAGAGCAAGGGCAATGTTTTAACTTTCTCTGTACCCTTCTGAGCTCACAACCTAGGCAGTGATGGCGAACCTATGACACACGTGTCAGAGGTGACACGCGAACTCATTTTTTTGGTTGATTTTTCTTTGTTAAATGGCATTTAAATATATAAAATAAATATCAAAAATATGTCTTTGTTTTACTATGGTTGCAAATATCAAAAAATTTCTCTATGTGACACGGCACCAGAGTTAAGTTAGGGTTTTTCAAAATGCTGACACACCGAGCTCAAAAGGTTCGCCATCACTGAGTGAGTGCTCAGCTAATGTTTTCTGAATGAAGAGTAGACGAGTATTCTTTGTGTCAGGATGCATAAATATCCATTTACATATGCAGCGAGCTCATGTTTCTGCTGCGGAGTGGAAATACAGTCCACAAATTCTAAGGGCCTACTGCGTGCAGAGCCTCTGTGTATCTGTATTTGAATCTATTATCTGCAACCTCTCAGACGTGTATGGACACGCATCTCCTGCACGCCTTGCCTGCGTGTGGGACACAAGTCTGAGTGCATGTGTGTGTGCAGAGATGCGTGACCATTTCCCAGGAAGGGGCGATACGTGTGCCTAATTGAGGTGCAGCCTAGGTGAGTGTACAAACACACATCAGGGCACGCGTTTGCCCCCGGGTGAACAGGTGTGCCCGGGTGTGTGTATGTGCTCTGTGGAGCGTGTGTCTGCGCTCACAGGGCTGTGCTGAGTGGGAGTGCCCGGGTGTCTGTCTGTCCGAGTCCTGACAGCGGGGCTCCTCCGACAGAGGGTGCTGGGTTCCGTGAGGCACCCTGCGCCCGACGTCCAGCCCCTCCCCCGGGCCCAGGCCCCACGCGGGCCGCCCCTCCCCCGGCCGCGGAGGCCCCGCGGCTCCGGCACCCGCGCTGCTCCGTCCGACCCGTACCCCTTGCGGCTGCTTCCGGACAGTGGGCTTCACCCTGGCGAAAATCTGGATCGTCTGCTTCACCATCTCCTCCTCTGGCACTGCACTGACCCTTGACCTCTCAGGCCCAAGCGCCCCAAACTTCGGATTCCCACCACCTCCAGCGAGCCGCAGCCTTAGCAACAGTAACTAGGGACACTACCCAAGGAGCAATGCGCCAACCAGGACCGCCTCCTCTCGCTAATTGGTTGCTAATGGAGTGCCCCGCCCCCCATCCCCCAGGGAAGCACTGAGGGGCGGGGGTGAGGGGGGCTGAGTGGAGAGTACTCCGCACGTGCGAGGCGGAGGCCTGGGCTGCAGGCTTAGCTCCAGAGCTGATCTGGAGAGTGGCTACTGAGTGACAACCACCATGCCTTTCCCTGTCCCTTAAGCCATTCTTCCCCTTTTTAGCACTGAAGTCATTCTGTTTTTATTATTCATTCATGGAATACATGGAGCTTGATCTGTGGCAGCAAGGTGCTGGCTGGGTGGGGATCCTGGGCAGAACTGCCTCTGCCCTCCTAGAGATTGGGTCAGATGCGGGAGACAGGTTTTCATTAGGGAATTAGGAATTAGGTCGGGGTAAGCAAGGGGTTCTGAGAAGGTACCTCACCTAGCTCTGCTGCGGAAGAGGCCAAGACTGGAGAGAGGGGGCCTGCGTCCCATGCAATGGTCAGGTCACGAAAGAATGGGCGCCTTGGCGCAGTGTTGGAGGGAATGTAAGTTAATGCAGCCACTGTGGGAAAGAGCAGGGAAGTTCCTAAAAAGAATTAAAAGTAGCATTGCAATCCCACTCACTCTTGGGTATATGTCCAAAGATGAAATCAGACGCCTAAAGAGAAATCTGCACTCCCATATTTATTGCAGCATTCGCCAAGATGTAGACCAACGTAGTGTCCACTGATGGATGCGTGGATAAAGGAAATGTGATATACATAATGAAATATTTTATATTATGCCTTATATCTACAATAGAGTGATATATATATATATATATATATATATTTGAAGGACATCTGGATTAAAAGGACAACTTGTGTCCCACACTCAGGCAAGGCGTGCAGGAGATGCCTGTCCATACATGTCTGAGAGGTTGCAGATAATAGATTCAAATACAGATACACAGAGGCTCTGCACACAGTAGGTCCTTAGAATTTGTGGACTATATTTCCACTCTGCAGCAGAAACATGAGAGTTAACCATGTAGAGCTAGAACAGATGGCATTGAGTGTATCTACTGATAAGATGGTCCCAGTACTGCCTGTGAAATATAAGTGGAACTGATTTTCATATCCTTGGCAAGACAGAAATCGCCTTTTCTATTTGTATAACAACCATCGTGCTCACACTAAAATGACACCCAATGGGCATTAGAAAACTTTCAATGTACTTAAATGTGAGATGGAATATTATTCTGCCACACAAAAGAAGGTCCTGCCATTTGGCAATAACATGATTATAGCTGGGGGCATTATGCTAAGTGAAATAAGGGATACAAATAAAGACCAAGACTGTGTGATCTCACTTACACGTGGAATCTGAAAAAGTGGAACTCATAGAAACAGAAAGTAGAATGGTGGTTGTCAGGGAATGAGTGGGGGAAATGGGGAGATATTGCTCAAGTGGTACAAACTTTCAGTTATAAGAGGAATAGGTTCCGGGGATCTAATTTACAACGTGGTGATGATAGTTAACAATATTGTATTACATACTTGAAAGTTGCCAAACGACTGAATCTTAAATGTTCTCGTCACACAGAGAAAAAGTTAATTATGTGAGGTGATGGAGGTGTTAACTAAGCTGATTGTGATCATTATTTCACAAGACACACATGTATCAAATTATCACATTGTACATCTTAAACTTAGATGTCAATTATATATCTCAATAAAGCTGGGATAAATACATAAAAGGATGAGCACCACAACAGACACTGCTAACACATGAAAAGATATCCAGCATCATTACTCACCAGGGAAATACACATTAAAACCACACTGAGATAGCACCATACACTATCAGGATTTAAAAAAAAAATAGCAACAAAACCAGATGCTGACATGGATACAGAGAAACTGAGTCATTCATACTTTACCGGTGGGAATGTGTAGTGTAAAATGTGTCATGACCGGTACAGACATTCTAAAAAACAGTTTCGCAGTTTTTTGTTTTTTTACAAAACTAAAGATGCAACTACAATAAGATCCAGCAATTACGTTCATGGTGTTTATATCACAGAAATGAAAACTTTTGTTCACATAAAAACCTGTGCATGGCCGAAACCGGTTTGGCTCAGTGGATAGAGCGTCGGCCTGCGGACTGAAAGGTCCCAGGTTCGATTCCGGCCAAGGGCATGTACCTGGGTTGCGGGCACATCCCCAGTGGGAGATGTGCGGGAGGCAGCTGATCGATGTTTCTCTCTCATTGATGTTTCTAACTATCTATCTCTCTCCCTTCCTCTCTGTAAAAAATCAATAAAATATATTTAAAAAAAAAAACAAAAAAAACCCTGTGCATGCATGTTCATAGCAGTTTCATTCATAATAGCTCCAAACTAGACAGAATCCAGATGTCCTTCAACCAAAGAATAGTTAAACAGGTGATGGAATACTATTCAGCAATAAAAATGAAGGGATGCTCATACATATAGCAATGTAGGTGAATTTCCAGAGACTTATGCTGAGTGAAAGAGGCCAGACTCAATTTCAATGCTGTATGATTCCATTTTTATAACATTCTTGAAATGACAAAATTATAGAGATGGAGAGCACATTAGTGGTTGCCAAGGGTTAGGCAGGCAGGGAGGGGGTGAAGTGGCTATGGCTATAAAAGGATCCTTGTGATGGACTATTGTGTATCTTGACTGTGGTAGTGGCCATAGAAATCTACCCATGTGATAGAATTGCATAGAACAAAGCACACACACACACACACACACACACACACACACGTCAGTGCATATAAAACTGGTGAAACGTGAATAAGGTTGAATAAGATGGATGAATGGCATCCATGTCCACTCCCTGGTTGTGACCTTGTACTGAGGTTATGCAAGATGTTGCAATTCGGGGACCTGGGGGAAGTGGATGTAAGATGTCTCTGTATTATTTCTTAACACTGCATGTGAATCTATAATTATCTCAAAAGAAAATGTTTTCAAAAAGAAACTCTTAGAGGATGAAAAGACCAGCCACAAACTGGGAGGACACTTTGGCAAAACACCTATCTAAGAAAGAGCGCGCATCCAGAATACCTAAAAACTCTTAAAACTCAATAATAAATAGGAGAGCAAACTACCCAAGTAATTAAAAAAAAAAAAAAAGGTGGGCAAGGATTTGAACAATTACCATAACATGGATGGCAAATAAGCACATGAAAAGATATTTTAACATAATGAACCATTAATGAAATGCAAATTAAAACCACAGTAAGACACTACAACACCCCTCTTAGAATAGCTACAAATAAGGAAAGAAAACTGGTAATACCAACAGCGAGTATGTATGCAAGCATCTAGAACCCTCAGACAAGGCTGGAGAGACGGCAAGATGGACCAGTCATTTGAAAAAGTTTTATCGTTTCTTACATGGAGAATTACACATATACTTACTATTAGACCCAGCATCCCCACTCTTAGGTATTTACCCAAGTTAAAAGAAATGTAAACAATGACTATTGTGGTTTTATTCACAACTAGGAGCCCAGCGTGCGAAATCGCGCGGCCCTGCCCACCCACCGGCTGCCCTGCCTTGACACCTGAACCTCTCCACGCAGAGCTCCAGCACGCCTAGCCCAGCCCCCAACCCCTCTGGCCTTCTCTGGCTGCTTCAAGTCCTGCCCTCAGTCCCTCGAGTCACCTTGGGCTGGTCCCGCCTCCAGAGCAATGTGGCAACTCCGATCCATTATAACCTCCTGCCTGCTGCACTGTGCTCCTTCCCCTGGCAGGTGGGCAGCAGGGTGCTCTAAGTGTGAGCGGTGGGTGGCAAAGGACTGGTGAGGGGGGTGCTATGGGCTTTCACTCCTCCCCTCCCCAACACAGGATGGTCCTGCCTCCTCTGGGCGCCTCCCTGCTCAGCCCTGTCTCTGGAGCAATGCTCTGCCGCCCACGCTCAGGCAGCCTCCTGTGATCCGTCGTTACACTTTACGGAGTCCCGACGATTAGCATATTAGCTCTTTATTATTATGATTGCCCCAAACTGAAAACAAAGTAAATGTTCTTCAATGGGTGAATGGATAAACAAACTGGTATGTCCACACAGTTAAAAGGAATGGGCTGTTAATGCCTGTAACAACACAGTTGAATGTCAAATTTTTCATGCTAAGTGAAAGATGCTGGACTCAAAGTTACACACAGTATAATTCCATTTGTATGACATTCGAGAAAAGACAAAACTATAGGGAAAGAAAACAAGTCAGCGGTTGCCGGGGGTTGGGGGTATGGAAAGATGTTGACTGCAAATGGGCATGGCAGAGGGGTGTTTTGGGGGGGGGTGATGCTGGAACTGTTTCATATTTTGATTGTAATTGTGGTTACATGACTAGAAACATTCGTTAAAACTCATAGAACTATTTATATACTTAAAGGGGTGAATTATACTGTATATACATTGTACTATTATCAAAAGGTTAAAAAAAGAGATGAGGTATGAACAGGTATGGCATAGCAGGGACCGAGAGAAGGAGAGCCAGGTGTTTGTAGAATA